>NC_069003.1:10032954-10035605 GCF_001194135.2 Octopus bimaculoides
TATATATATATATATATATATATATATGTGTGTGTGTGTATACATACATATACATATATACAAATACATATATAAACATATACATAAAAATGAATAAATAGAGTCAAGAAGGAGTAGGTTTAAACAGCTATTTAATAAACACTACACATGTTTTGATACAACATGGATCCACATATATACAGGATTTAAATTAAACAATGTCTTACCTGTATAATGGGTGAACGAGCTCTATAATGTAGTCCCCTTCAAGTACCCCTACGTATTTGTAGCTCTCTGCTGGTACTAACTCTTTTATGACATTCTGCTGGTCAAGGTTAACGTTATATGTTTCTGTCATTTTTCCTTTGATAAAGGTAGCTTTTGCACATTTATTGAGGCCAAATTGCATCCTGATGTCATCACTGAATTGTTTAACAATCACTAGTAAGCCCTTGAAGTGTTGGTCATTTTTTGCAAAGAGCTTTAAATCATCCATGTAAATAAGATGATTTATATTTTTATCAAACATTTTATAACTGTACGGTGCATCGTTGAGCACAGTACGGTTTGCCTGCACAAAAGAAGGTCTACTTCCAATAAATATTAATAACATTAGAAACACTTATACTACCCTATAGTAGCACAAATAACCCCACAGCATACAAATAGTAGCCCCTGATAGTAAAATGTAGGTTATACAACTTACTCCTTAATTTATAGTTTGTCTTGTTAGGAATTACCGAGGCTCTTGTAGGTATTCAAATAAACAACCCCTCCTCTTACCCTGTTTCTAAATTTAAGATGTTACCCCCCACCCCACCCATATCAACTACCTACTTCTTATACCAATTTGCCTTTCCCCCATTTTATCATCACTTAACCCCTTGTATTAATGCTTGTTATTTCTATCATAACTTATCTGAGAACACAAAGGCCTTAGGTTTTCTACCATATAGTCTTTTACCCCTAATAACTACTTCAAATCCTCAATTTTATTTCAATTTTAGCCTTTCCTATCTTGTTCATTTCTTTTTATTTATTTTATTTTTTTTTGCAGGTTTTGCATCAGGAACCAGCCTCTGCATTTTCATTGCAATTCTAGTTGCTGTCATCTTGCAACTATGGAATATATAGAATGGTATTTTCTATTTTATTTTGATATTGGTTAGCCTTTTAATAGACTTTTACTGTTTTCAGTCGACATAATTACTTTTAACATAAGCACCTTTTATACCACGGATGTATTTGTCGGTACTTGCTGGAATTTGGACCTCCACTCTCTGCCCTTCTCCCACTTTAAATGGACATTAATATCCCTACATATTTGGGAACAATGTTACCCCCTTGTTTGATTTATTCATCTTATTTCACTTTATTTGTTTTTTATTATATGTTATATTTCTCTTTATTTTATTGTACTCTATGTCCACCCTCTCCCACCATACATTGTATGTATCTGCTTGCTTTTGGTACTATGCAACTACCGACAAATACATCCGTGGTATAAAAGGTGCTTATGTTAAAAGTAATTATGTAGACTGAAAACAGTAAAAGTCTATTAAAGGGCTTACCAATATCAAAATAAAATTTAAAAAAAAAAAAAATTTGATGTACTATGTAGCACTAATGAAGGTGCATGGCTCAGTGGTTAGAGCGTCAAGTTTACGATTGTGAGGTGGTGAGTTCGAATCCTGGACCGGGCTGCGTGTTGTGTTCTTTAGCAAGGCACTTTATTCCACGTTGCTCCAGTTCACTCAGCTGTAGAAGTGAGTTGCGACATCGCAGGTGCCAAGCTGTATCGGCCTTTGCCTTTCCCTTGGATAACACTGGGGGCATGGAGAGGGGAGACTGGTGTCCATGGGTGACTGCTGGTCTTCCATAAACAACCTTGCCTGGACTTGTGCCTTGGAGGGTAGCTTTCTGGGTGCAATCTCATGGTCAGTCATGACCAAAGTGGGTCTCAGTATGTAGAACTGTAAGTGTAGCCTATTGATTGAAATAGTTTGTCTGCACCCACTTAGAGTTAATATATTATTTGATTATAATTTTTAAATTATTAGATTTATTAATAGGAATAATCTGATTTTAGGGTAATGTAATATAAGCACAGCCTGTTGATATACCTTTGTTTATGATTTTTAATGATTAGATTTAATTATCTTAGGGTATTTGTTATTGTTTTTAAGTATGTTCAGTAAATTGTTTCAATTAAAGAAACTTCACTCACAGTACTAATTTACCAGTGGACCTGTTATTAACTGTACCCATATATTACCAATATACTCTTTTAAGTTGTTTTACAATGATAGGAACTATATAATCTTAATGACTATGTAATGCTTATCTAATATATAAATCCCATTCTGTCTATCAGTGTTTTGTGCGCTTATAACTTGAGTATTGTCCATCCGATCACACTGAAATTTTAAACCACTTTAACTAACTGTAATCAACCACATGTATTTACGGTCAAATATGTTCTTACGGCTGTTTTCCGTGCGATAAACCAACTGACACGAAAAACTACTGGGAAAAGGCAGTTACAAAACAAGTGAAAATTTAAAAAAAACAAAAAAACATTACTGGCCATTGCTCCATTTTCTGAATATATTCTCAACAAAATTCAATTGAAAATAAAAAAAGATTAACTCATTGCTTATAAAACATGAAAA
>NC_069003.1:10035667-10039652 GCF_001194135.2 Octopus bimaculoides
GGGGGGTACGTCTAAAATCTTACCTAATGTTTCTCATCCAACTTTAAAAAAATAAATAGTATTGTTTAATTTTCAAAATAAAATTGATTTACAAAGAAAATGCCTTATGTTATTTATTGCACATTGTGTTATTTCAGCCCTGAGTTTCAACTCCTTTTGTGTCAGTTTTTGAGAGAAGGGAGACTTTCCTAAGCATTTTTGCACCTTTATTGCGTAGCAATTTCTGTTTGCCTGTCCATCAGGTTATTAAAACTTCCATTTATATTTTTATTCGAATCTAATGTTACTTATCCCGTAGTTCTTACTGCTACGCCAGTGAAAATCAAAATAAAATACATAAAGCAACAGTCATCAAATGTAAAAGCCAAAGAACTGTTTATTGCTTAAATATCACTTGCAATATTCACTTTGGAGATAAAACAGTGTTCAGTCTGACGTATATGTGTCAACATGAGGTATGTACTATGGAAGAGTACATTGCGCTTATCCTAATGTGAAAAGTGTTTGAGTGCAAAAAGTTTAAGTTTAATGATGGCCGTTGCCAGTACCGCCTGACTGGCCTTCGTGCGGGTGACACGTAAAAGCACCCACTACACTCCCTGAGTGGTTGGCGTTAGGAAGGGCATCCAGCTGTAGAAACTCTGCCAAATCAGATTGGAGCCAGGTGTAGCCATCTGGTTTCACCAGTACTCAGTCAAATCGTCCAACCCATGCTAGCATGGAAAGCGGACTTTAAACGAAGATGATGATGATGTCCAATTCCACTGGAAGTTGTATATATTGTGGACTGAACAGCTTTCCTTCATTTTATTGGCCTCTTGACAATTTTGCAATGGTTCACTGGGTTAAGATTCACAATCAATCAATTTTCATTATTTGATGACTGGCACCCATGCCAACGTCGTCTCCTTCATTGGACACGAAACTCAGCTTGCGAAGACTTATTGGGGCAAGCGAAAGCAAAATCGGGATGGCACCTGTGCCCAGCATCACCTTTCTGGCACTTGTGCTCGCGGCATGTGTAAGGACTTTCGAGCGAGAAAGTTGCCAGTGCCCCTGGACTGGCTCATGTGCGGGTGGCACATAAAATACACCATTTTGAGTGTGGCCGTTGCCAGTACCGCCTGACTGGCCTTCGTGCGGGTGGCACGTAAAAACACCCACAACACTCTCGGAGTGGTTGGCATTAGGAAGGGCATCCAGCTGTAGAAACTCTGCTTAAACAGATTGGAGCCTGGTGTAGCCATCTGGTTTCACCAGTCCTCAGTCAAATCATCCAAACCATGCTAGCATGGAAGGCGGATGCTAAATGATGATGAATCCCTGCTTTCACTAATTCAGTATATCATTTGCAACAGATTCTGTGTCAGATGAGCTATGAAATTAATGATACTTTTTTGTGTCTTTGCTAAAACTTTATATCTGGAAATATATATATATATGTACACACGAGTGTGAAATGAAAAACCAGAACAGAATTTGCATATGTTTATAAAAAAATATATTTCCATATAAATGATTGCAAAGGGAAATTTAATTAAAATCAATATAAATGTATATCAATTAATTCACTATGATTGTGTTTCTTCCGAATCTTTCTTGTCGTTTTGTTTATAAGCAAGGAGATGGTGTCCTCCATTGTACATACACCGTATTTTTTGATACATAAAGCAAAAGAAAAAGAGGAGGTTATCATATTCCCCGTGGTACTCGTCGCTGATAAAATATGTATGGTAATCCCGTAGAAAATAGTAGATTGCTTCAACCGTACTCAAATAGGTGTTCGGTTTGTCCCGCTGGTGGCGCCAGAACTTGGTGTGCCTGGTTTTCATCTCTACACAACGAATTCCTAGTAAGAGAAGAAAGAAAAACAGGAGATGTATATATGTATGTACATATGTTTGAAGCTCTGAAGAAGCAACAGGGCGATACACAAGTACTCAACTGTGAGTGCACTGCATCTTATAGCTGAAACAACTAAAAGCTAATGAAGTTCATATCATAACTGTTCATTCTTTTGTCATCTCAGTTTATTATATATATATATATATATATATTGGTACCCGTGCTGGTGGCACGTAAAAAGCACCATCCATATGTTCTTCAACCATAGATCCAACTTTTGGACAAACATTCCCATCTTCAAGATGAACTCTGTGACAGTGCAGTTGGGCCCTTGAAATGACAGGTTTAAGTGGTTAAGGGCTCCAAAAATGTCTGGCAGGAAGGCCAATAAGAAAATTATGGGCATGAAAGTAGCAAATCATTGTTAGATTACCTCGTGTAAGGCAGTAAACATTTTAATGAAGAAAATATTAACTTGTAATGGCATGCTTGCCTCGCTAGAACCCAGTCAGCCTCCACCCAGCCTAGAGAGAACAAAGACATGCACCAGAAACCAAACAAGCAACTGTCATTTTATACATGCGTGCCCCTCAAGGTCATACATAGCATCAGGCGTACCACCTGGAAAGCCCTCGCATACCACTGGTTGGGAATCACTGGTCTACAGGATCAGAGCCAACCAATAAAAACAATGAAGAATTCCTCTACGTGGTCGTTTGTTCTCCTAGCAGTAGCAGTCAAGTCTCCCTCAAATCACAACCTAATGTCTAAAGTAAAGAAAGTGGGGCACTGGATAATGTAATTTTACATATATGCGCAGGAGTGGCTGCGTGGTAAGTTGCTTGCTTACCAACCACATGGTTCCGGGTTCATTCCCACTGCGTGGCACCTTGGGTAAGTGTCTTCTACTATAGCCTTGGGCTGACCAAAGCTTTGTGAGTGGATTTGGTAGACGGAAACTGAAAGAAGCCCCTCGTATATATGTATATATATATATATATATATATATGTGTGTGTGTGTGTATGTATATGTTTGTGTGTCTGTGTTTGTCCCCCCAGCATCGCTTGACAACTGATGCTGGTGTGTTTACGTCCCCGTAACTTAGTGGTTCGGCAAAAGAGACCGATAGAATAAGTACTAGGCTTACAAAGAATAAGTCCTGGGGTCGATTTGCTCGACTAAAGGCGGTGCTCCAGCATGGCCACAGTCAAATGACTGAAACAAGTGAAAGAGTAAAGAGAGAAAAGAGTATATTCTGAAAAAAGAAAATATAGAGACATGATGGTCAAGGCTGGAATGCTTTTGATTGTAGGTTTGCTCAATTAAAGTTGATCTGAGGCTAAATAACAACAACAACTTAATGGTGTCTATGATGATGATGATTATTTACCTTTTAGACGATCGTCTTTAGAAATTTGGTTGGTTTGGTTCCATGTACTGTCAATGAAGATTACCCTTTCAAATGGTGCCACGGACAGTTTAGTGTATTTTCTACAAGGAGTTGGAGAATTTGCTGAATCAGATTTCCTCTTTGTAGCTTTTGTAGAATCGTTCAAACCATTTGTAGGATCTTCATTGTTAAATTGGGCATTTGGTTTGTCCCCATTTTCATGTTGAGAATCTGAAGAAGTCTGTGGATTGGAGATGCACCCAGCAGCAGCCTTTAATTCTTCAAGTGTGACAGACTCAGGACCAGGGAAAACCAAAACAACCTAGGGAATATAGATTCAACCAATTTAAGTTTGTAGTGAATTGGACAACTAAATGACTGACCGAACAACCTACTGTCCATCTGTTCATCCACCCATTTTTTCCATCCACTATCCCTGAGAGGAATATATCATCATCATCATCGTTTAACGTCCGCTTTCCATGCTAGCACGGGTTGGACGATTTGACTGAGGACTGGTGAACCAGATGGCTACACCAGGCTCCAATCTGATTTGGCAGAGTTTCTACAGCTGGATGCCCTTCCTAACGCCAACCACTCCGAGAGTGTAGTGGGTGCTTTTACATGCCACTGGCACGAAGGCCAGTCAGACGGTATTGGCAACGGCCACGCTCAAAATGGTGTATTTTATGTGCCACCTGCACAGGAGCCAGTCCAGCGGCACTGGCAACGATCTCGCTCGAATGCCT
>NC_069003.1:10039779-10040849 GCF_001194135.2 Octopus bimaculoides
AATGCCTTTACACGTGCCACGGGCACAAGTGCCAGAAAGGTGACACTGGACACAGGTGCCATCACGATTTCGCTTTCGCTTGCACCAACAGGTCTTCGCAAGCCGAGTTTAGTGTCCAATGAAGGAGACGACGTTGGCATGGGTGCCAGTCGTCGAATTTAGTTCGATTTTGATTTCACTTGCCTCAACAGGTCTTCGCAAGCGGAGTTTAGTGTCCAATGAAGGAAGGTACGCATAAGTGAGCTGGCTACACCCCTGGATTTAGGTCTCACTTGGCTTGCTGGGTCTTCTCATGCACAGCATATTTCCATATATATTAATTTAAAATGTGTTATGAGTATTATAAGATAAAATCCTATATAAACCCAACTAACAGTTAAAAAAAAGATGGAGAAGGGAAGATGTTGAAAAATTTTTATAAATTTTTAATCCATACGATCGTTTCGAATGATAATACTGATATGTAAGAAAACATGGAAAAAATTATATTAATTATAATAATAATTAAATTAAATCAATTTAATTAGGTATTACTATTCTTTTCAGTGGAAAAAATTATAAAAGATCAAAAAAGGTATTAACAAAAGAATGTTACAATAAAACTACAGACAGCCTGTGTCTGATAAAGTTGATCGGATATTCATAACAAGAATGTGAAATAGGAAAAAATAGAGATATAGGAACATGTCTATGTAGTGTTGAGTCTATCAGTGTAAGAACTAGAACTGTTTTGGTCAACGGATATTTTTCATGCTTTCTTACATGTCAGAATTATCATTCGAAACGATTGTATGGATTAAAAATCTATAAAAACTTTCAACATCTCTTCTCTATTTTTATTAACTGTTAGTTGAGTTTATATAGGATTTTATCCTATAATACTCATAACACATTTTTAATTGTCATATTTTCATATTTTAAATACTTGCAATAGCAAGTTACTACTTTGATATGAAAGATCTTGATAAGAAATCTAACTTTTTGGACCCCCCGCAAAAGTTCATAATGTTCTACCTAAACAAATTTTTCTCACAATTATATATTATATATATATCATATAAATATATATA
>NC_069003.1:10040859-10043600 GCF_001194135.2 Octopus bimaculoides
CTTATGCATACCTTTCCTTCATTGGACACTAAACTCTGCTTGCGAGGACCTGTTGGGGCAAGTGAAATCAAAATCGAAATTGAACCAAATTCGATGACTGGTACCCGTGCCAGTGGAGCTCTAACAGCACCATCCGAGCGTGATCATTGCCAGAACAGCTGTCTGGCTTCCATGCTGGTGGCATGTAAAAAGCACCATTTGAGTGTGATCATTACCAGTGTTGCCTTACTGGCACTCGTGCCAGTGGCACGTGCAAAAACATTCGAGCAAGGTCATTGCCAGTACTGCCTAACTGGCCCTCGTGCCGGTGGCACGTAAAAGCACCCACTACACTCTCGGAGTGGTTGGCGTTAGGAAGGGCATCCAGCTGTAGAAACTCTGCCAGATCAGATTGGAGCCCGGTGCAGCCATCTGGTTCACCAGTCCTCAGTCAAATCGTCTAACCCATGCTAGCATGGAAAGCGGACGTTGAATGATGATGATGACACACACACATATACAGGTATATACATATACAACAGGCTTTTTTCAGTTTCCAATTATCGAATTCACTCACAGGGCTCTGGTCAAGCCCAGCCTTTAGTAGAAGACATTTGCACAAGGTGCTGTCAAGTGGGACTGAATCCAAAATCGCATGGTTGGGAAGCAAACTTTTTAATCACACAGTCATGCCTATCTCTATTAATTTCTAATTAATACTTACTTTGTCTTTATCATAATTTGGAACACAAGGATATGTGTAGACACTGACGTTGTCTGGTGCTAAAACGGCAGCATGGCTGGCAGTACTTTTGCCTGCACACTCACTGGGATGGCGCAGGATGTCAATGGCTATAGGCAGCTGTCGAAAGAAAGAACAAAGACGATATTAACCCTTTAGCATTGAAACCAGCCATATCTGGCCCCAAATTTTCTATTTGTTTCATGTTCAAACTGGCCAGATCTGACCTCTCACACCTATTTGACAATATCATTGTAAAAATATACAATCCCATTACTGATATCTTGAAGCTACAAGGTAATGCCTGATTAATTCAAACCAACACTCTTTTACTTGTTCAGTGTGTGTGTATGTTTGTGCGTCTGTGTTTTTCCTCCAACATTGCTTGACAACCGATGCTGGTGTGTTTACGTCCCCGTAACTTAGCGGTTCGGCAAAAGAGACCGATAGAATAAATACTAGGCTTACAAAGAATAAGTCCTGGGGGCGATTTGCTCGACTAAAAGGCGGTGCTCCAGCATGGCCACAGTCAAATGACTGAAACAAGTAAAAGAGTATATGTGTTAAGACTGGTCCTTCTGGTGGTGCCACATGTAAAAGTACCCCACCCTTGTGACATCACATAATAACAACTGTGTGGTGTCACATGAAAGTACCTGTGTGGTGCCATGTAAAAGCGCCTATGCAGTACCATGTTAAGGCACCCAGCACACGCTGGTTGGCATTAGGAAGGACATCCAGCTGTAGAAACCATGCCAAATCAGACTGGAGTCTGGTGCATCCTGCTGGCTTGCCAGCTCTGGCCACACCATGCCAGCTTGGACAACGGACGTTGACTGAAAGAAAATATGTAAAGATGTGATTGATTTACCTTGACGACAGGTGTTAAATGTTCCGTTCCTATCACAGGTTTATAACAGGTGTAACAGAAATATTTCCTTGATTTTCCACACTCTGGACACACTCGACGATCATCTGATTCATCCAGGAAATCATAATTGCTTATTTTCAAGTCAGGAAATGGATTTTCTTCCATTGTATAAAAACAAGTGATACTGTGTAAGAGTAAAAAATAATTCTTTTTATTATAAACACAAGACTTGAAATTTTTTTTTTTTTTGAGGGGAGGGGTTAGTCAATGCTTGTGTTCAGTGAGTACTTATTTTATCAACTCTGAAAGGATGAACTCAGAATGTACCCAGAATGGTGGAAGAAATGTCTCTAAGTATTTTGTCCAACATGTGACTGATTCAGCCAGCATTGCAGCCTTTCTTTCTACAAAGGCACAAGGCCTGCAATTTTGGTGGGAGGTGGCTTCTCAATTACATCAAAGCCCCAGTGTTCAACTGGTACTTATTTTATCGACCCCACCAAGAGGATGAGAAGCAAAGTTGACCATGACAGAATTTGATCTCAGAAAGTGAAGCACTGGAAGAAATGCCACCAACCATTTTGTCCTGTGTGCCAATGATTCTACCACCTCACCACCTTTATAATAATAATAATCCTTTCTACTGGAGGTACAAGGCCCCAGATTTGGTGGGAGGAGACTAGTTGATGACAGTGACCCCTAATGTTCAACTGGTACTTATTTCATTGACCCCCAAAAGGATGAAAGGCAAAGACGATCTCAGTTGAATTTGAACTCAGAATGTAAAGACAGATGAAATGTTGCTAAGCATTTTGCCCAGATTGCAAACAAGTCTACCAGCTCACCACATAATAATAATAATAATAATTAATTCGTTTTATTGGCCACAAGGGCTAATATCAATTAAAGACATATAAGGACAAAGACAGGACGAAGGTTACAAAAGGTTTTGTCCGAAAAGGTAGGAAAGTTCGTCTACACAGAGGAAGAAAACGAAGAAAGATATAATAAATAAATAGATAAATAAGTAGAACTCCCAAAGGGGGAGGCGCTTCGAAAAAGGAAAGGTTACACGTGGAAAAACCCATAAAACCACGGGAGCCTGGTCAGAAAAATAAGAAAGGGGTATAGAGCCCTTTCTCCTTTTAC
>NC_069003.1:10044793-10046494 GCF_001194135.2 Octopus bimaculoides
GCGTACTATCTTGGTTAACCAGCGGTCGGGACAAGGGACGACGGTCAAACGGTAATAGATGACGGATGCGATGTATGCATTCGCTACCTCCGCTCGACCTTTCAAGGAGAGCTTCCTCTCAGCCCATTTCTGGGTGAGGTTGGCCTTTCTACTAAAGGTGCAAGGTCTGAAATTTGTGGGGAGTGGGTAAGTCGATCACACTGACGCCCCAGTGTTCACTGATACTTAATTTATTGACCCCAAAAGGATGAAAGGCAAAGTCAACCTAGGTGGAATTTGAACTTAGAACATAAAGACAGAGAAAATGCTGCTAAGCATTTTTCCTGGCGCACTAACGATTCTGCCAGCTCTCAACCCAATGTAATAATAACAATAATAATAACAATAACAATAATAATAATAATAATAATAATAATAATAATAATCTTTACTACTAAAGGCACAAGGCCTGAAATTTTTGGGGAGGGGACTAGTTGAGTACATTGAATCTAGTGTTTCACCTGGTACTCAATTTGTCAACCCCAAAAGGATGAAAGGCAAAGTCGACTTTGGCGCAATTTGAACTCAGAACGTAAAGATGGATTGCATATCTTCTGCTGGAGCCCTAGTTGACCAAAGCCTTGTGAGTGTATTTGGTAGATGGAAACTGGAAGAAACTTGTCGTATATGTATGTGTGTGTACTCTTGTTACAATCATGTAACAATTGTAAATGACATCACATAAGGAATGTTCTTTGCTTCCTATCTTCCATGGTGCAGTATTACTTTGCTTAGAAAGAAATAGGTGACGGTTAGCGACAGGAAGGGTATCCAGCTGTAGAGAAGCGTACCTCAACAAATCCCGTCCGACCCATGCAAGATTGGAAAAGAGGACGTTAAACGACAACGACGACGATGATGTTGATCTGTGGTTGAACACTTTTTTTGTATATTTGAACCTTCCATATAATGATATTTTTTAAAATTCTGTCCCATAACTGAAAGCTTGAAAAACGTTCCTTTTAAATACATAAGCATTCTAGCGCTGTCAATTGATATTGTTAAGAATGTATTAGTCAGCCATTAGCCTACATAATGAATAAATGAGGCATCTGAAAAGTAAGCATAATGACAGATTAGCTGAATCATTCCAAGTTCAAATCTCAATGAGATCAACTTCGTCGTTCATCTGTCTGGAATCGATATAATTGCTCGTGCCCCTCCCCAACAAATTTCTGGTTTTGTGCCCAAGGTAAAGAAATCAATAACTTTGTTACAGAAATATTGATTTCTTTACGTAAACTGCATCTTTAACTAAGCATTCTCGGTGTGAATGGAATTAAACTATAAACAGTATCTAAAGAAGAGGTAATTGTTCAGTTTGATTAAATTAAAAAGGTAAATAAAGATTAAGGGGGTTGTTGTTGTTGTTGGCACTCCGTCGTTTACGACGTCGAGGGTTCCAGTTGATCCGATCAACGGAACGGCCTGCTCGTGAAATTAACGTGCAAGTGGCTGAGCACTCCACAGACACGTGTACCCTTAACGTAGTTCTCGGGGATATTCAGCGTGACACAGTGTGACAAGGCTGACCCTTTGAATTACAGGCACAACAGAAACAGGAAGTAAGAGTGAGAAAGTTGTGGTGAAAGAGTACAGCAGGGTTCGCCAAGATCCCCTGTCGGAGCCTCGTGGAGCTTTAGGTGTTTTCGCTCAATAAAC
>NC_069003.1:10047442-10059808 GCF_001194135.2 Octopus bimaculoides
GAAAGGTTCAGATTACATATTGTCCATCTCAACCGAAGTGGCTAAAGTGGATCGGTATACATGTACATATATCTTTCACTTTCTCTCTCCCACTTTAAAAGTAAATAAATAAATTTAAAAAATGACGGAAATTAACGAACAAGAACGACAGTCCAGCAAGTCAAAACGAAATATCGCCGATTAATTAAGCTTCGAAGCTTCGTAGTTATCTATGTAAAAATGTATTTATTGGTGAATTGGAAGAATGTAGCACGGTGCTTTTGTGATCGCTCTCGTCTTTAGGCCTCCACCAGATTTCGTTTTCTCATAACTTTCATAAAAACGGATACCTTTCAATGAAATTTTCAACAAATATCTTCAAGATAAAGCAGATTCCGATTATACCAGAATTGAATGAAATAATAATAATAATAATAAAAACATAATTAGCGGACGCCCACGAAAATTGAACACAATTTTAAGTTTCATTTTCGAGACAAATTATACATGATGTCATGTTGTATGTGTGCGTACCCAATTACTTTTTCATATTAAATTCCGATATAATCGTAATCTACATCATCTGAAGGATATTTATAGAAATTTTCGTTAAAAAATTGTTTATTTTAATGAAAGTTACAAGGGACTCGTATGAATTTTTCGCTACTCCTCTCTCATACTTTCGAAGAACTTTTACACAACAAATTCCAATATAATCGTAATCTACACCTTCTGAAGGGCATTTGTAGAGAGCTTCCTAAAAAAAAAAAATACCCATTTTTCTGAAAGTTATGAGGAAACAAATTCTTGCCAGGCTTTATATATATATGATGTCGTTGTTTACGTACAAATTCAACAAGTTTACCTAAATTAATTCTTACCCCCGTGTTTTCCTTTTATTTTTCTCTCACGTAGATCAATAGAAATATCGATTTCACAATAATCAACAAATCTTTCTTTTAAATCAGTTCAATATACGGCAATATTTAAAGACTCCCGACTTTTACACTTTCACCCATGCTTCTACACTGTAAACACGTGGTCTGCAATGTGGTAATATTTACCTTAAGAGTACCAAAAACATCTTGTATACACTCAGCTGAATCAATGTCTTATTTATATACCAAAATCACTTTCCTTCGGAACAAAACGAAGGCATATATTTGTTAATGGTATTGCTTAATCGCCTAATTTTTCTTTTTCTGTCAATGGACTGCGACCATACTGGGGCACTGAAATCACTTTTCTTCTATACAAAATGAAGACATATTTCGTAATGGTATTAATTCTTTTATTCTCTTACTGGTTTCTATCAATGGACTGCGGCCATACTGGGGCACTGAAATATTTTTTCTTTTATCCAAATAAAGGCATATATTATTTCTTAATTATTTTATTCTCTTATAGGTTTCTGTCAATGGACTGCGGCCATACTGGGGGGTCTGCCTTTAGCGTAGTGGTGGTGGATCTTCGTCGTTCGACAACGAGTATTCAGTTGGGATCTTTTCTGTGTGGCTGCCAGCTTTCGATTTTGTCCCAATTGAGTTCAAATTTGGTGTAATGATGTAGTTTTGATGCGGATCTTTTCTGTTTGGCTGCCTGAATTAAGGTGTAAGTGGCTGAGTATTCCATAGACACGGAACCTTAACGTAACTGCTAGGCAGAATCAGCGTGACACTTTAAAAAAAAGTTTTTATAAAAAGACAAGTCAGAATTCTGGTTTAAGCACCTCGTATAACCCCTCATAACCTTTTTATTTTTTGGAGGCCAGCAATTTTTTTAGGGGTAGGGAATTGCCGATTACATCGATCTGGTACTTGTTTTCATCGACTCCGAAAAGCTGAAAAGCAAAGTCGACTTCGGCGGAATCGGTGGAATATGATCTATGGCCGCCTTAATGATTAATAATTAATAATGAATTTATATTTAAATTATAACAATCATTTCCAAATCGTTTTCGGTAATACATGTATGATATTCGATCACATATATTTCCGGAAAATTTAGAAATGGTTCTAAAGCGGTATGTAATTCTATTCCTTTTGGTGTGAAAGTGTGTGAATGTCCTGGACACCTCATATAATTCAGTCCTACATGACTAAAATGATGGGATGGTCATGGGTGGGATGCATTGGATCAAAGATCAGCTGCATCAGGGTTGACGTAGTGCAGAGATGGAAGTAGTGCCGTCTTAATGAATGGGCACATCGGGCAGTTGTACGGGACCCCCCGCACACACACACACATTTAGGGGTTCAATTTTTATCTAAGGCTGTGTTGCTGTCAATAAATAAATGCTATAGCACCTAGTGCGTTGATATAACTAGAGGTCTGTAACCCAGGCCGAGGGCAGAGGTTAAATAACATTAGCAACCATATCGTTAAGTGCAACAAAAATTACTGAAAAAAATAAAAGGAAAAAACAAATATTATCAAGATAAATATTATTTATTAGTATATATATTTAAAATGTATAAATTAATTTAAAATGATTAAATAAAAGTTAAATCCAGTGAAAATTGAAAAAAAAAAGAAAAATAGATAATATATATGTTTTTCCCAGAATTCCTCAGGGTAAACAGAAAGCGGAGGAACAACAGTTAAAGAGTAACAACAACATCAGCTGTACGGAGGGAGATAGAGAGAGAGACAGATAAATAGAAGGGAATATGGAATAATAACGAATGGTACATATGATACGATGTGATACAAGGAATATCGACAGACGTCGTCGGCAACAGCAAGAACAACAAATGGTAATAAGGGTAGACGAGATTTTCCCCTAAAACTACAATCACAACTATAATAACATAGGAAAAGGAAAATATATATAACCACAGAAATTTATGTTGATTCCCCAGAAGCGATAAATTACAGGATTCAATACATGTATATTGCAATTTTTTTAATACATTATAACTGAAAAGCTCTTATTTTCAATACTCAGAGTTAATCCTTCAACTGCTAACCCGACCCTACTTTTCTTTTGAAATATCTATCTATCTATCTATCTATCTATATATATGTGTGTGTGTGTGTATATGATGTGTGTGTGTATGTAGTGAAATCTGAACATAAGAATGAAAGTTTGAAGAAAATGCATATCCTAATGATGTTCCTTTGTTGATATGTGTGTGTGTGTGTGTGTACATATCTGTCTGTCTTTCTTTCGTTATGATTAACAGGAATATCGTTATAAACAACGGGTGCGATAATCTTAGCAATAGTAGTTAGTTCAGAGTCACCGGAACTTACATAAGCAAATACCCCGATCATACATAATAGATGTAAATAAAAGGAAGAGGAAGAAGAATAGAGAAGAGAAAGAAAGAGTCGGAGAGGGAATAATAATATCGTCAACAATAAGACCAACAACAAAAGAAATAATTGTATCTTTTAAGAAAGAAAAAAAATATTCCCCGAAAAACTGGTGGTTGTGGGAGTAGTTAACCGGAACCACACTACCATCATCATCATCATCATCATCATCATCAACAATATAATTGTTATCAACAACCACCATCGCTATTACACCAATAGTAACAATAACAGAGTCTCTACTACAGCTTAGAAAGAGAGCAGTGGTGGAATTTACTAGAACGAAAAATACCATTGCCAACACCGTGAACAACATTACTAAGTATCGACTATTATTATATCATCATCATCATCATCATCATCACCATTACAAACAACGGCCGAACTGACTACCTCTAAGTCTACAACAATATTGTTATTATTAATGATACTACCACTCGTTACGAACAACAACAACAGGTAATATTAACAACAAAGTACTACCATCGTTTTAAACACCAACTTTATTAATAATATCAACAATATTTACTATTCAGACCTATTCAAGATCTTTGCCTTTTTTTTTATTATTTCTCCCGAGATCATTTATAAAAAACAGTTACAGTAGTACCAGGTAAATACTAAGGGAGTGATTTAAATCTCCATTTTACTATTCCTAGAAGTGAATGAAATAATAATATGAATAATTATTAGAACAAAAGGCACCACCACCACCACCACTACTACTACTACTACTACTACTACAAGAATCATTCAAACGGCAACACAGTGCTACTATCTTAATTACTACAAGCAACATTAATAATAACGTCTTCGATTATCAGCGCCACCTTCACCATCAAAGATTTCCCAGTATCACCACTTCTCCAACGCCACCTCACATTCTCAATTATCAACATCACCACCACCTCCCCCATTGCCGCTTCTGTCACTATCCTATGTGCTCATCAACAACAAAAGGCCACAAGAAAATCCACCATATATCTCCGAAGAACTTGAAGACGAACTTTTAAGCCCATGACGTAATTAACCGTTTAAATAGATAGATAGATAGATAGACAGACAGACAAAGGCTGTCTAGTAGACGGTACAATGTCTTCTACTTCTTCTACAACTGCTACCGCTGCTACTACATCTACAAGAGCTGCAACTGTAACGAGCACTTCGGGTAGCAGTAGTGCATTGCACCCGACTATGGCAGTGGACAGCATCGCAGTTACCAGCAGTACCAGCACTGCCTCTACAACGGTCATCAGCACTTCGACCACAACATCTACCACCACCACTACCACCACTAGCAACACAGCTACCACCAGCCTGGAGAGTTCGTTTGAGCTGTCCGGGGGAGCGGTCCGCGTAGCTGTGGAAAGGTGTCCAGTTTGTACGACCACACGTCGACCTTTCTATTGTGCCAGCTGTGTGAATACGGGACAGTTCAATTACTCAAACTATGTACACCAACATAAACAATCTGATCAGGAGAGGTAAGAGCATTGTGCCTTTTGTTTCATTGCAGCCCTTTGTATTATGTATGTATAATTCTACATGTATATATGTATATGTTTGTGTGTATATATATATATATGTGGGTGGGGGATGCAGGCTTGGTTCTGCAGTAAGAAGTTTACTTCCCTACCACATGGTTCCAGGTTCAATCACACTGCATGGCACCTTGGGCAAGTGTCTTCTGCTTTAGCCTTGGGCCGACCAAAGTCTTATGAGTGGATTTGGTAAGCAGAAACTGAAAGAAGCCCACCATATGTGTGTGTATGCATGTATATATATATATATATATATATATATGTATATATATATATGTATATATATATTTATATATATATAATATTAAAAATTATATTAAAACTATGTAAAGTGTGTGTATTTTCCTTTTTTAAATTTCTTATATATATTACAACTCACCACGTGGGGATAATCGAAATTCCTCTTTCTCTGTTACTAATACTATATATATATATATATATATATATATATACACACACATCTGTGTGTATTTATGTCTGTGTTTGTCCTCTCCCACCACTGCTTGGCAACCAATGTTGGTGTGTTTATATTCCTGTAACCTAGCGCTTTGGCAAAAGAGATCAATAAAGTAAGTACCTGGCTTAAAATTGTCATCCGCTTCTCCATGCTTGAATAGGTCGGATGAAATTTGTTGAGGCGGATTCTCCATGCCTGGATGCCTTTCCTGTTGCCAACCCTTCTCCCGCTTCCATGCAAGCTAATATTTCCCCATGACCAGACATGTTATTCATGGTATGATGGTGATGCTCATTTATACTCATCACGTACATAAAAACATATACACACACACACACATATATATTCTTTTACTTGTTTCAATCCTTTGACTGTGGCCATGCTGGAGCACTGCCTTTAGTCAAACAAACTGCCCCTTGGACTTATTCTTTGTAAGCCTAGTACTTATACTATCGGTCTCTTTGCGAACCGCTAAGTTACGGGGATGTAAGCACACCAACTTCAGTGTCAAACAATAGGTGGTGGGGACAAACACAGACACTCAAATACATACATACATACATACATATATATATATATATATATATATATACATACATATCATCATCATCATTTAATGTCTGCTTTCCATGGGTTGGATGGTTTGACTGACGACTGGCGAACCAGATGGCTGCACCAGGCTCCAATCTGATCTGGCAGAGTTTCTACAGTGTCTTTTCTAATTGTGCTTCCAATCCACTTCCACTTTTTCTTAAATATTTGCTCCCTAGACAAAAGATTATACCATGAAATTGCACCTTGAAAATTCCCCTCTGAGGCACAAGTCAAAGGCAAAAACCGATATGGCTTGGCACCAGTGACATTGCAACTCATTTCTGAACTGGAGCGACGTGAAATAAAGCGTCTTGCTCAAGAACACACAGCCTAGTCCATATATATGTGTGGACCTGAAACTATGTGGTTGAGAAGTGAATTTCTTGACCACTAAGTCATTCGTAATGTTGATGTATTTGTATGTTGGTAAAACAATTGTTAGTTCTGATAATGGAGTGGAATGACTTGAATTCCTCTCATTTTCTCTACTTTATTGTCCACCTATAGATACTGTGATAAACTCGAGAGATGGAAAGAGAGTAAGGCGAACCGGGAACGATACCTGCAGAGGTAAGTTTAAAATTTTTTTTATGTATTGTACAGAAAATAAAGGAATTCTCAAACGCAGGATTACTGTGAAGACAGTTTATAAAATTGGGTAAATACTTTGTAGGAGACAGAAAAATATGACCAGCATACCTCTATAGAGAACTGAAATCTGTATCCCTCAAATTCTGGCTGAGCACTTTGTATCATTAAGCTAAGAGACCCCTAACAGCAATAACTGTCTTTTTTGATGCTAAATTGTAATTTTTGGATTGTGAGAACATTTTGTAAATAAACTTATAAGCACCAAGTGCGTTAGTATTCTACTGAAAATAAAGGAATTCTTGAATGCAGGATGGCTGTGACAACAGCTTAGAAAATTCGGTAAATACCCTTTAGTACAAGGGTTCTCAGCCATTTTTCATCTTGGGACCCCTTTGATTATTATTTTATTCTGGTGGACCCCTATAGCCATCCATCATCATCATCATCATCATCATTTAACTTTGTTGTCCAAGCTGGCATGGGTTGGATGCTTCAACTGGGCTGGCATGCTGGAAGGCTGCACCAGGCTCCAGTCTGACTTGGCATGTTTTTCTACAGCTAGATGCCCTTCCTAATGTCAACCACTCTGAGAGTGTAATGGGTGCTTTTGTGTGCCAATGGCATGAGTGCCATTTACATGACATCAGTATCTGCCACGACTGCGATTTTGCTCAGCTTGACGGGGGTCTTCTTCTCAAGCATGACATAATGCCAAAGGTCTTCACCATTACCTCCATGAGGCCCAACACTTGAAAGGAACTCAGCCACTTTGCCGAGTTGAGACCCAATGCTAGAAAGGAACTCAGCCACCCTTCCTCTGTGTGGCCCAACACTCGAAAGGAACTCTGCCACTTTGCCTCCGTCAGGCCCAACACTCAAAAGGAACTCAGCCTCTTTGCTTCCGTGAAGCCCAGCGTTCAAAGGTTGATATTTTTTACATGCCACCAGCACAGGTGCACCTGGCTTGGCAGTTCCTCTTAAGCAGAGCACATCGTCAGAGGTCTCGGTCAATAGTCATTGCCTCTGTGAGGTTCAAAGATCATGCTTCACCACCTCATCCCATGTCTTCCTGCGTCTACCGCTACCACAGGTTCCCTCCACAGTTAGAGATTAGCACTTCTTTACACAGCTGTCCTTGTCCATATGCATCACATGACCACACCAGCACAGTCATCTCTCTTGCACACCACATCTGATTCCTCTTATACCTAACTTTTCTCTCAAGATGCTTACATTCTGTCGAACATGCACACTGACATTGCACATCCTGCAAAGTATACTGGCTTCATTTCTCTCAAGCCTGCGCATGCCCTCGGCTGTTATAATCCATGTTTCACTGCCATGCAGCATAGCTGTTTGCATACAGGCATCAACCAATCTGCCTTTCAATCTGAGAGAGAGGCCCTTTGTTGCCAATAGGGGTAGGAGCTCTCTGAACTTTGCCCAGCCTAATCTTATTCTCACAGCTACGGTCTCTGAACAACCAGTACCGCCTGACTGGCCTTCGTGCGGGTGACACGTAAAAGCACCCACTACACTCTCTGAGTGGTTGGCATTAGGAAGGGCATCCAGCTGTAGAAACTCTGCCAAATTAGATTGGAGCCTGGTGTTGCCATCTGGTTTCACCAGTCCTCAGTCAAATCGTCCAACTCATGCCAGCATGGAAAGCGGACGTTTAAACGATGATGATGACTACTAACCTGGTCACCTAGATACTGGAAGCTATCTACCACCTCTAGCTTGCCCCACTGGCAGTTGATGGGGGTCTATTTTCCACACATGTTCAGCATTTATTATGTCTGTGCACCTTTCTCTATTAACCTTCCTTTGATGTTGCTGCACCTTTTGTGTGTCCAAAGCTTACACTGGGTGCATCTTACGGAATTTTTACCTACACCTTTTCTACAGGGCCATCTACCTGACGGGATTTATAATTTGTCTGCCTTCCTACTTACTAAGACTTTGGTTTTTGCTAGGTTAACTCTAAGGTCCTTTGATTCTAGACCTTGTTTCCATACTTGGAACTTCTCTAGCTCAGGTAGTGATTCAGCTATAAGACCAAGGTCATCAGCATAGAGGAGCTCCCAGGGGCAGCCTGTCTTGAATTCCTCTGTTATTGCCTGGAGGACTATGATGAAAGAGACAGGGCTGAGCACCAATCCTTGGTGAACCCCTCTCTCTCTTTCCCATTCCTGCTCTTCCACTCTCTCTCTCACTCTCACCTTCCCTTGCCTTCTCTTTTTCTCTCTCTTCCTTTCTCACTCACTCTCTCTTCTCTCTCTTCCACTCACTCTCTTTCTCTCTCTGTGTCTCTTTCATTTTCTCCCTCCTCATCTCTCTTTGCTCCCCCCTCCTTCCCTCTCTTTCATTTTCTCCCTCCCTTATCACTTTTCCTCCTCTCACCCTATCTCCCTCTATATCCCTCCCCCCTTCTCGCTTCTTTATTACTTCCATTATTTTTTTTGTTTGAATCTCTTTTCCTTACTATTGACTCACATTTTTTATTTTCGTCTGATTCTCTCACTTCAGTATAAAACCTGGACTCGATAACAAGTATGCAGCAGAGAAAAAGGTAAGGCAACCTAAATTCTCTTCTTTCTTTTCCACTATCATCATCATCATCATCATAATTACAACCACCACTACCACTGCCAACTTCAACATTGTCACCACCACCACCACCACCACCACCACACCATTGTTGTCATCATCACTACCATCACCCTCCATATCATCAACATTACCAAATATCAACATCTAACTAAAGGAGGAGCCTCTACGGTTGCCTGACCTGCTGAAAATAGCAGCCAGACATTCTTCAAACCACACTTCTTACGTCTTAAGAAATGGAAGGACTTGTTGGACGATTTAGCCTTGGTTTTACAACGTCTGGGGAAAAGATAGTTTGGTCACAGCTGCAATATTTTTTTTATTATAATCAAATAGATTAAGCTAACTTATAATTAATTGGTCCACTTAATCAGAGCTGACCTGATGTTAATCAATAACAACAACAGAGGACACATTAGATTACTGTAGTCCTAGATACACCATGTCCTTATAAAAAATATAATGGTTGTGACTAAACACTGCTTATTTGATACTTTGGGTTATGTAGTTGTAGACTGGCTCATTACTCAGTGTGAACTTTGTGGCTGATGCCATAAATATTGAGGAGACATTGGATTACTGTGATCCTAGATACATCATCATCATCATCACCATCATTTTTTAACGTCTGCTTTCCATGCAGGCATGGGTTGGATGGTTTGACAGGAGCTGGCCAGCCAGAGAGCTGCATCAGGCTCCAATTGTCTGTTCTGGCATGGTTTCTATGGCTGATTGCCCATGCTGGTGACACTTAAAGGGTGGAGACACATACAAGGCACCTGTGCTGGTGGCACGTAAGAGAAACCTGTGATGGCGACACATAAAAGGCACCTATGTTGGTGACACATACAGGCACCTGTGCTGGTGACACATAAGAGGCACCTGTGCCAGTAATATGTGAAAGGCACCTGTGCTGGTGACACATAAATAGCACCCATGTTGGTGACACATAAATACCACCCATGTTGGTGACACATAAAAGGCATTCATGCTGGTGACACGTTGAAGGCAACTGTGATGGTAACACGTAAAAGGCACCCACTACACTCTGTAGAGTGGTTGGCATGAGGAAGAGCATCCAGCTGTAGAAACCAAATCAAAACAGACTGTGGAACCTGGTAAGCTCTCCAGCTCCAGTTAAACTGTCTTAAGACAATATGAAAAACATGCTAAATGATGGTGGTGGCGGCAGCTACAGCAGCGGTGTGTGTGTGTACTTCAATACACTAAAACACTCAGACCTGTGTGGCTGTATAGTTAAGAAGTTTGCTCCCTAATCATATGGTTTCAGGTTCAGTCCCTCTGTGTGGCAACTTGTGAAAGTGTCTTTTACTGTAGCTTTGGTCAGCCTAGGGTGACTGAAGCTGTGTGAGTGGATATTGTTGGCAGAAATAGTGGAAGTGTGTTTGTGTGTGTGTGTGTTGGTGTCTTGACATCACATGTTAGTTGTAAATGAATCTCACTGCCATGTAAAGTGTGTCCTGCATTACCGATCTTCCATAAAAATCCATGAGGGAAATTATTACCTTGCTTGGAAACAAATGAGGGCTGGTGACAGAAAAGGCATCTAACTGTAGGAAATCAGTCTTAACTAATTCCATCTGACTCCTGCAACCATGGGAAAGTGGACTCTTAAAGCAATGATGATAATGACATAGTAGTAGTAGTAGTAGTAGTAGTAGTAGTAGTAGTAAGGAGGGTGTGATATGAAGCTGATCTGGCTGCTATTTCTAGTAGATTAAGTGGCCTTCTTGCTGGCTCAATCATTCTGATATAACTAATGTCTTTTTGAAATTTATTCCTAGAAATGGGAGCTGGAAAACTTAAAGGAAAAAATCCGGCTTTTGAAACTCATTTTGGCAGCTGAGAAAGAATCATTGCAGAAAGGTCAGTATTTATTATTATTATTATTATTATTATTATTATTATTATTATTATTTTCTACTTTAGGCACATGGCCCCCAATTTTTTTTTAGTGTGTGTGGAGGGTGTGCAGTCGATTAGATTGACCTCAGTATGTGACTGGTACTTAATTTATCAACCCTGAAAGGTGAGCTGGCAGGATTGTTAGCATACTGGATGAAATACTTAGCGGTATTTTGCCCGTTGCTAAGTTCTGAGTTCAAATTCCGCTAAGGTCGACTTTGCCTTTCATCCTTTCAGTGTCAATAAATTAAGTACCGGTTGAGTACTGGGGTCGATGTAATCGACTAGTACCCTCACCCAAAATTTCCGGCCTTGTGACTATAGTAGAAAGGATTATTATTATTAAGCACCCACTACACTCTCTGAGTGGTTGGCGTTAGGAAGGGCATCCAGCTGTAGAAATTCTGCCAAATTAGACTGGAGCCTGGTGTTGCCATCCGGTTTCACCAGTCCTCAGTCAAATCGTCCAACCCATGCTAGCATGGAAAGCGGACGTTAAACGACGATGATGATGATGATGATGATTAAAAAATTCTACTGAGGTCAACTTTGCTTTTCATCTTTTCAGGGTGAATAAATTAAGTACCAGTGAAACACTAGGGTTGATGTAATTCACTAGTAATAATCCATCATACATTCTATATACCCTAAAAGATGTCTGCTCACACAGGCACACACTATATTTTCATTGGTTATTGAATTTTGCTAATCTCTCTCTCTTCTTAATAGATGCGGAGAAGCTTGCCGAAGACAAACGACTGAATCGGGTGCGCACAGAACGCGCCAAAGTGCACCGCGACAAGAAATTGCGCATCATGAAGCTCTGTGATAACATTAAGAACAAAATTAAAGAACAAAATGTGATATTAAAGAAAGATCTAGAAAAACTGGTGAAAGAGAGACGTTCACAAGCGAATATTTTAGTCCAATACATTTTCCCTATTTCTGAAATCAAACCAAACAGGTGAGTTTGTTATGTCAGTTCTGGAAACAAAAAAAAAAAAGCTTTGTCAATTGTTGTTGTTGTTGATACTCCGTCGCTTACGATGTCGAGGGTTCCAGTTGATCCGATCAACGGAACAGCCTGCTCGTGAAATTAACATGCAAGTGGCTGAGCACTCCACAGACACGTGTACCCTTAACGTAGTTCTCGGGGATATTCAGCGTGACACAGTGTGACAAGGCTGGCCCTTTGAATTACAGGCACAACAGAAACAGGAAGTAAGAGTGAGAGAAAGTTGTGGTGGAAGAGTACAGCAGGGTTCGCCAAGATCCCCTGTCGGAGCCTCGTGGAGCTTTAGGTGTTTTCGCTCAATAAACACTCACAACGCTCGGTCTGGGAATCGAAAC
>NC_069003.1:10060502-10071018 GCF_001194135.2 Octopus bimaculoides
TATATATATATATATATATATATATATATATATATATATATATATATATGTATATGTATATACATAGATACATGTATATACAACAAAACAGGAAATTGGAAATTTTAGGGTATTATTTATCCACCATTACATGTGTTTCATTTGCTAATAGGAATTACAAAGATTTACATGTCAGTCTAACATGTAAAACTCAATCAATTTTAAAAATAATGAAGAATTACTTTATTAATCTGGTGTTTAGAACTTAAACTGACATAAAATTTTGATGGAAGGTTTTTATTTAGATCACTTTAACCCTTCTGTTACCATATTTCTGTTGAAATATCCTGCCATCGTTTCTATTAATTTTGAATGTAACGAGGAATTTAGTAAAATAACTTTTTAAGGTGGTGTTTGGAACAAATTTACATCAAATTTCGGTGGAAGCTTTTAATTCATATCTGTTTAATCCTTTCCTTACAATAATATTTCTGTTAAAATATTCTGCTTTTGTTTAATTTAATTTTGAAAATAAATGAAGAATGTAATAAAATAACTTTGTTATAGGTAAGCTAGTGTTTGGAACTTAAATTAACTTGAAATTTTGATGGAAGTTTTTAATTTTGATCAATTTAAAACAGGAAGTTTGTATCAGAGAACCATGCAATGGTCTCAAGTGGTTTGGTATCAGAAGCTTGAATTAATGTGTACAATTCCATTTATTTAAGATCATTTTTTTTTTTGTATGTGGTTTGCAAGATTCTTGATGTGAGTTTGTGTTTTGAAACAGATTTTGTTGTACCTTGGGAGTGTCATTGCGCCACTATAAACACATGTACTGGTTCCATTTCACTTTTTATTGTAATTAGTCAATTTAAGATGGCAAGCTGGCAGACTGTCAAACAAAATGCTCAGCAACATTTCTTTTGGCTTTTCATCCTGAGTTCAAATCCTGCTGGAGTCCAGTTTGTCTTTCCACCTTTGGGGATTGATAAAATAAGTACCAGTTAAGCACTGGGGTTGATGTGGAGTCACCCGACTTAGTGGTTAGGACAATGTATCTCGACCTTTTTACACTTGTGTAACTGTTAAAATAAATTACATATCTCAAGTTACCCCTTCAAAAAAAAATTATGTACCATATCTTTCTCATATTTTTTCATCGTAGTTCACATGGTAAATATCATATATATATATATATATATATACATATATATATATATACATATATATATATGTAGGGTGTCCATAAATTACAGACATCACTAAATATATCCCCAATGGTTACTCTTTTACTTGCCTCAGTCATTTTGACTGTGGCCATGCTGGAGCACCACCTTTAGTTGAACAAATCGACCGCAGGGCTTATTCTTTGGCAGCCTAGTACTTATTCTATCGATCTCTTATGCCGAACCGCTAAGTTACAGGGATGTAAACACACCAGCATCGGTTGTCAAGCGATGTTGGGGGGGACAAACATAGACACACACACATACATATATATATCTATATACATATATATGATGGGCTTCTTTCAGTTTCCGTCTACCAAATCCACTCACAAGGCTTCGGTCGGACTGAGGCTATAGTAGAAAACACTTGCCCAAGGTGCCACGCAGTGGGACTGAACCCGGAAGCATGTGGTTCGTAAGCAAGCTACTTACCACACAGCCACTCCTACAATGTTAGATTGGTTGATGTCTATATTACAATATTACAATAACCAATAATATGTTGTGCATGTATAGGAATATTAGGATCATGAAATTAGCATTAGCTTATCTCACTCTTTCTCAGAGAACCCCTAAGATCCCTTCGTGGAACCCTGGTTGAGAAATTCTGGGTAGGATATTTGGGACGGATATGGCCGGTTTAAAATGCTAAAGGGCTAACCGAGCAATTGATTGGTTAATTATCTTTTATATTTTATTTGTTTCAGTCATTAGACTGTCGCCATGCTGGGGCACCACTTTGAAGGGTTATAGTTGAACAAATTGATCCCCAGGGATTTTTTTTTTTTTTAAGTCTGGAACTTATACTATCAGTCTCTTTTGCCAAAGCACTAAGTTACAGAGATGTAAACACAACAGCACCAGTTGTCATGCGGTGGTGGGGGACAAACACAGACACACACATACACACACACACACATATATATATATGACAGGCTTCTTCCAGTTTCCATTTACTAAATCCACTCACAAGGCTTTGGTTGGCCCTAGTCTATAGTAGAAGACACTTGTCCAAGGTGCCATGCAGTGGGACTGAACCCGGAACCATGTGGTTGAGAAGCAGGCTTCCCACCACACAGTCACACCTGTGTTAAATGTTAACGAGTTGACTAAAAAAAGAAGTGAAACAGAACCAGTGTGTGTGTGATTATTATTATTATTAGCATAATGGCCATCCTGAAATACAACAAAATACTTTTATCTATTTTACTTATTTACTTACTTTTTATTTTATTTTGTGTTGTAATCTCCGACCAGTTGAGGCTAAGTCCGAGGTTATACCTGATACAGAACCTAGTCACTGCAACCCAGCACACACTATCAGTGCTGCTCTCTGTTACACCACGCAGCTGGTCAGTGTCCTTAGTTACATACTGGACGTCACACTACCACGGCGACAGTCTTACATGTAAGTATTTCCTTTTCTATGTCAATGATGATGATAACGACAGATTTTGACGGGATGGCTGCTACTACTGTAAATTCTGGCACTCCACCAGTTATTATAATGATGAAGTTCCTAGTCGATCCGACCACCAGAACAGCCGGCTGGTGAAATTAACATGCAAGTGGCTGAGCACTCCACAGACTCGTGTACCCTTAATGTAGTTCTTAGGGAGATTCAGCATGACACAGAGTGTAACAAGGCTGGCCCCCTTGGATTACAGGTACATCTCATTTTTGTCAGCTGAGTGGACTGGAACAACATGAAATGAAGTGTCTTGCTCAAGAACACACTGCATCATTAGGAACTGAACTCATGACCTTCTAATCGTGAGCCAAATACTCTAACCACTAAGCCATGTGCCACAGCTATTGATATTGCATGGACAATTGGGCATCTCTGATTGTGTAGGTGTATGATCAAAGATGTTCCAACCGTGGCCATCACAACTTTTTAGGGGTATATTGGATTACATTATCCAGTGTGTTGTTTCTTTTCACTAGTCAGCAGAGTGTGATTTGAGGGAGATCAAGCTGCTATTTCAAACAGACCCATGCAACCACACAAAGGACCCTTTACTACTGTAGATGCAGTTATTGCTACTATTGTTGTTGTTGTTGGTGGTGTTTTTGTTGCTGCTGTTGTTCAGGTAACAGTGGGCACCACTAACACTTACTTTTCACAGAAGATTTATTTTCTTAACTGTTTGTCTGTGCGTCCCGTTTCAGTGACTTCTGCCGTGGTGACATGTCCAAAAAACAGTTCAACAGTGCTGTGGGGAGACTGAATCAGAATATTGTCCATTTGTGTCAATCCCAGGGTGTGCCATCTGAAGAAATCACCCCCATGTTACACCTTCAGAATATTTTGCTTTTGCTCAGTTCTCCTCGGCTTGGAAGGTGAGTGTCACTCTTTCTTTGTCTCTTTTACCCTTTTATTTATTGAACTAATTAATTTTTGGAATAGTGGATCTCGAAGCACATAAATCTATGAATAATAGCATACACATTGGGTTATATACTGGGAAAATATTGAGTTGAAAAACTCTTTTGGATAGAAGTTGGTTATCTGTGAGACATAAATTACATCTCTTGTTGCCAACTTTTATTGTCCAGAAGGGTTTTTTGACACAATATTTACATGCTGTTATATATATATAGCTTTATTTGCTTTGAGATCCACTGTTCCAAAATGAATTATTTCATGTTCTCTCAAATGTTTATAAAATTCTTATGACTTCAGTAATTTAATTTTTGATTTCATTCTAGTCTCTTGTTTTTGTCTCCACCCACATTCATTTTATCTCCTGTATTTTTTTTTCTTTTTACTTTTTTCCATATTCATGTTCTTCAAATAATCCCAGTGAGAGCCCGTTCGAAGCTCAGGCTGATATCATCCAGTCTATTGAGAAGATCAGTTTGTCTGACGACAGCGAAGAAGACCGGGATTCTATCGTCGACGAGACGGACTCCAACTTTGACTGGGAACGCGTCTGTTATGAGATACCGGAGGTGGATCGAACGGGTCAAGTGGCGTCCTACATCCCCAACATTGCGACGTCGACACCTATGGAACCACAGTCGACGGCGGGAAGCATCATGTCTACTGCTGCTGCATCTGTGGCATCACTCTGGAGAGCTGCTGCCAGCCATTATTTTGACCGACGCTGATGAGGATAAACTTCTGTTGCATTAATGCATTTTTGTTTTTGAGTGTTTGGACGTCCGTTTCTGCTTGTGTGTGCAGCCATAGATATTTGTATCAGTGTTATGATTATATCTACAAACATATACATGTATGTTTGTATGTGTGTGTGTGTGTGTGTGTGTGTGTGTGTATGCAAATATCTACTTGAACATATGTACACAAATGAATAAAAAAATGTGTTTGTGTGTGTATGTATATATATATATGTGGGTGTGTGTTTGTGTATATATATATATATATGTGTGTATGTATATATATATATGTATGTGCGTTTGTATATGTGTGTGTGTGTGTTTGTGTATTTGTATGTATGTATAGGTATATACATGTATGTGTGTATATGTATATATATGTATGTGTATATGTATATATATATGTATATGTGTGTGTGTGTGTATATGTATGTGTGTGTGTGTATATATATATATATATATATATATAAATGTATGTATATAATTACATATATTTATTTATTTCATGTTGAGATATTCAACCTAACCACTCTGAGTTTGTTTGTTTTTTTCCTCTCTCTCAATGACAACAAAATATTTGTTCACTTCATTCTCTACATTAATATCAATTACTCTCTTCTTTGTTTGTACTCACCATATATAGCTATTATTGCTACTTTATACATACATACATACATACATACATACATACACACAAGCATACATGCATACACACTCACACACACACACACATGTACAGATGTATGTATGTCTGCATATGTATATATTTGTGTGAGTGTTGTATATTGCTGACCTTACACCAAAATTTGAAGCATTACTACTACTACTACTACTACTACTACTACTACTACAAGGGTGACAAGCTGGCATAATTGTTACCATGCTGGACAAAATATGCCCAGTATTATTTCTTTATGTTGGATGTTTAAATTCCAGTTGGGTCTACTTTTGCCTTTCATTGTTTCAGGAGGTGATGAAATAATTATCAGCTGAGCACTGGGGTTGAGGTAATTGACTCCCTTCAAAAATTCCAGGCCTTGTGTTTATAATAAGGATTATTAATATTATTATTATTATTATTATTATTATTATTATTATTAGGTGGCAAGCTGGCAGAATCGTTAGCACGCTGAGCAAAATGCTTAATGGTATTTCGTCTGCCACTGTGTTCTGAGTTCAAATTCCACCGAGGTCGACTTTGCCTTTCATCCTTTCGGGGTCGATAAATTAAGTACCAGTTACGCACTAGGGTCGATGTAATTGATTTAATCCCTTTCTCTCTCCTTGTTTTTCCCCTCTATGTTTAGCCCCTTGTGGGCAATAAAGAAATAAGAAATACTTAGCTTAATGTTTTGAGTTCAAATGCTGCCAAGGTCAGGTTTCTCTTTCATCCTTTTGTGGTCATTGATATACAGTACTAGTAAGTCCTGGAGTTGATCCCCATGCCGTGGCCCCTTCCCCTAAAATTTGCTGGTCTTGCACCAAAATTTGAAACAATTATGATTATTGTTACTAATGGTGAAGGCTCGTGGCTTAGTGGTTAGGGTGTTGGACTCATGATCATAAGATTGTGGTTTCATTTCCTGGACTGGGCAGTGCATTGTGTTCTCAAGCAAAACATTTCATTTCATGTTGCTCCGGTCCACTCAGCTGGTAAAGGTGAGTAATCCTTAGATGGACTATCATCCCATCCAGGGTGGGGGTGAATATATACACCTTAAGGCGGTGAGCTGGCAGAATTGTTAGCACGCCGAGCAAAACGCTTAGTGGTATTTCGTCTGTCTTTATGTTCTGAGTTCGAATTCCACCGAGGTCGACTTTGCCTTTCATCCTTTTGGGGGTTGATGAATTAAGTACCAGTTGCATACTGGGAGTGATCTAATCGACTGGGCCCCTCCCAACTAAAATTTCAGGCCTTGTGCCTAGAGTAGAAAAGAATACATGCACCAGAGAGTCCAGGAAACAGGTCCTGTGAGTCTGTATGACTCAGGAAGTTTGTTTTATCCATTTTTTTTTTTTTTTTTTTTTAATTACAATTTGAAATAGAGATTATTGTTAACAAGGGTTGTATGGGTTAGAATTAGGGTCAACCCATGGCTAAAGCTGCAACTACAGCGACAACAGCAGCAGTATCGTCTTGAATTTTACTGGTTGTATTTATGATGGTCTTTACCACTTCCACCACCACCGCCATCATCGTCATCACTGCCAGCATCGTTGTTCATGAATATTGTCATCGCCACCACCGCTAACGTCACTATCATCACTGCCACTACCAACTTAAGTCATCATCATCATCATCACCACCACCACCACCACCACCGCCGCCATCATCATCATCATCATTAGCAACAACCAGCTATGAAATACACTAACCAAAATAATATGAAGGCCAACTCTAACTTGGTAACAGCTTGAGTGTAACTTTGCCTTGGACTTAAGTTGAGTGTAGCTTTATATCGGATTTGAGTATAACTTGGTTAGTGCTTCAGTTGAGTGTAACTTGGTTGGGGGTCCTAGTTGAGTTGAACTTGGTTGAAGCTTGAGTGTAACTTGGTTGGGGGTCCTAGTTGAGTGGAACTTGGTTGAAGCTTGAGTGTAACTTGGTTGGGGGTCCTAGTTGAGTGGAACGTGGAGCTTAACTTGAGTGGAACTTAAATTGAGAGGGCCTTTGTATTGGACTTAAGTTGATTGTAAACTGGTCAGTTCTTAGGTTAAAAGTTGAGCATAACTTCGAACAGGTCTTAAGTTGAGTGTAACTTTGTGCAGGGCTTAGGTTTAGTGCAGCTTGGCACATAGCAGGATTCAGTGTAACTTGAAGCAGGCTTCAGTTGAGTGTAACTTGGCACATGGCTTAAGTCAAGTGTAACTTAAGGTTCAAATGTAACTTGGTACGTGGTTTAGGTTGAGCATAACTTGGTATATGGCTTGAGTTGAGAGTGACTTGATGCATGGCTGAGGTCGAGTGTAACTACAATAAGTTATAATGAGTACTCATTTGACATACTTTAGGTGATATAAATGCCTACAGAAGTCCCTTAGACCTTGTATCGATGTCTGATAAGATTGTTTCAAATGCTTGGTGTTTTGTCAAAGTACTACTACGACTACTACATACCTTCACACAGATGTTTGCAGTTATGTGTTTCCATAATATCTGATATTACTTATTCTGTGTTAATGGAATTTTTTAAATTTTCTCCCTATATAGCTAAGTTTATTTTTATTATTATTGTAATTATTATTATTATTGTTATTATTATTATTATAATTCTAAATTTTTTTTATAAATGTTAAAAACCATTAACAAAAATTACCAACTTCGTTTTTTTTTTTCCTTCTTCAATGTATCCTTTGCAAAAGAGTCACGACTATCACAACTTCCTCTTTTCAAGCATATTTAAAGCAAAGTTTTATAAATACGTGTCTTCTACAGTAACCCTCGGCTGGCCAAAGACTTATGAATAGATTGTGTGTGCATTTGTGTGAGTGTGTTTGTGTATACCCTTGTCGAGACATCATGTGATGGTTATGAAGGGGCATCATCATCATACAAGCAAAGTGGTTCATTTCCAGTCTTCCATGAAAATCATGTCCAGCCATGGGGAAAATATTACTTTGCTTGGAAACAGGGGAAGGGTTGGTGACGGGAAGAGCATCCGGTCATGATAAAAGAATCTACCTCAACAAATTCTACCTGACCCATGCAAGCATGGAAAAGTAAACTTTAAATGTTTATTATTATTATTCATCGTTTAACGTCCGCTTTCCATGCTAGCATGAGTTTGACGATTTGACTGAGGACTGGCGAACCAGATGGCTGCACCAGGTTCCAATCTGATCTGGCAGAGTTTCTGCAGCTGGATGCCCTTCCTAACGCTGATTGTCTTACAAACTTCATTAGCTTTCAGCTGTCTCTGCTATAAGGTGTAGTGGACTACTCAGTGGAACATACATGTATTGAGTTCCATACCAGGATATTAGTATTGTAATGCCTAAGCAGTACATATATATATATATATATATATATATATATATACATACACACACATATATATATGTATCAAACAAAAATTGGAAACAGAACACAAAGGGTATCGCGGTACATGTGTTTCAAGCTTTATAAACAATCTGTCAATTACATCAGTATATGTATATTGTTGATATAAAGGACGGTTTAAAGCTATCTCCAGCTGCAAACATTGCTAGTCCCAAGATTACATCACAAAAAAAAAAAAAGAAAGAGAAAGAGAAAAAGTCCATTTAGTATTACCCATTTATCATATTCATTTATAAAAGTATATCTGCATAAAAGTTTGTTGGATTTCAGAAATCTGCCCATACTGTACCACAATTAAGCATAGAGTGAATATATATATATATATATATATATATATATATATATATAATCTATATCTATATCTATATATATATACACACACACATACATATGCATACACTACAAGCTTCTTTCAGTTTCTCTGTACCAAATTCACTCAGAAAGCTTTGGTCAACCAAAGTTATGATAGAAGACACTTATTCAAGGTGCCACGCAGTGGGACTGAACCTGAAACAAGCTGCAGCTCTGGATTCTTTGAGGATTCATAATAATGTCATGTATTTTGTTTCTATTTATTTTCAACAATGGATAAAATAAAAACATCATAACAATAAATAGAAATATATATATATAAAAAGAAAATTGCATAAATAAGCAAAAAAATGTATAATATAATATAAAAATATAAAAAAATAACTCAACAAAATTATTTTTTTTATTGAAAATTCTTTCGTTTTTTTTTTTTTTTGTAAATATTCTTTTGTGTTGAAGATTCTCAATAATGTAGTGAAATAATAAGCATAAAAAAAAAACAAAAAAGGAAGAAAAATGTCAAAATTCTGTGAGAATAAAAATGCAAATAAAATTGTAAAAAAATAAATACTATATAAATTACATAAAGAGTTGTTTTTGTTTTTTAGTTTTCGTATGATTAATTACTGGTATCTGTTTTTATGAAACATCTTATTTCCTTTTTATTCTTTTACTTGTTTCAGTCATTTGACTGTGGTCATGCTGGAGCTTAGCCTCAAGGGGTTTTGGTTGAAGAATTTAATCCCAGGACTTATTCTTTGTAAGCCTTGTACTTATTCTATTGGTGTCTTTTGCTGAACCACTAAGTTATGGGGACATAAACACACCAACATCGGTTATGAAGCAATAGTGGGGGGACAGGCACATGCACATAAATATATACATGTGTGTGTAATATACATATATATATATATATATACATTGGGCCTCACCGAGGCGATGACTACTGACCGAGACCTTTGGAAATGTGCTGTGCGTGAGAAGACCCGGCAAGCCAAGTAAGATCGTTGCCAGTGCCCCTGGACTGGCTCTTGTGCGGGTGGCACATGAGATGCACCATTTTGAGCGTGGCCATTGCCAGTACCGCCTGACTGGCTCCCGTAGGATTTTCGAGTGAGATCGTTGCCAGTGCCCCAGGACTGGCTTGTGCGGGTGGCACATAAAAGACACCATTTCGAGCGTTGCCGTTTTCGTGCGGGTGACACGTAAAAGCACCCACTACACTCTCTGAGTGGTTGGCGTTAGGAAGGGCATCCAGCTGTAGAAACTCTGCCAAATTAGATTGGAGCCTGGTGTTGCCATCCGGTTTCACCAGTTCTCAGTCAAATCGTCCAACCCATGCTAGCATGGAAAGCGGACGTTAAACGACGATGATGATGATGATGATACATACAATGGCTATTCTTTCAGTTTCTCATCAGATGGTGTCTGTGAATATTGATTAATAGGTATATACTGGTATTAATAAAGGAGTTTTGAGGTAAAAGAACATTCTAATTATATAGAACAATGCCAACGTCGTCTCCTTCATTCGACACGAAAATCGGCTTGCGAAGACCTGTTGGGGCAAGCAAACGCGAAATTGTGACGCCACCTGTGCCCAGCGTCGCCTTCCTGGCACTTGTGCCGGTGGCACGTGTAAAGACATTCGAGCGAGATCGTTGCCAGTGCCGCGGTTCGGCAAAAGAGGACGATAGAATAAGTACCAGGCTTACAACGAATAGGTCATGGAGGTCGACTTGTTCAACAAAAGGCGGTGCTCCAGCATGGCCGCAGTCAAATGATTGAAATATACGAGAAAACTAACGTT
>NC_069003.1:10071118-10071606 GCF_001194135.2 Octopus bimaculoides
TAACAATAAATAGTGATGTGACAACAGATGTTACAGAAACCACAAGTAACTCAGACATTCCGACTTCTGTAGCGAGCGAAAACTATGTCACAACCGTGGTTACAGGTACGTTAGACAATAACACAGACATTACCACTTCAGTAACAAGAAAAACCGATGTGACAACTGATGTTACAAGCACTTCAAACAGCAACTCAGATATTTCCATTTCTGTAACAAGCAAAACTAAAGTAACAACTGATGTTTCAGGTAAGTTAGACAGTAACACAAGCACTCCCACTTCTGTAACAATAAAAAGTGATATAACAACGTATGTTACAGACACATTAAACAGTAGCACATACATTTCCACTCCTGCAACAAACAAAAATAATAGGACAACAAACGTTACAGTTATGTTACACAGTAACACAAATACTCCCTCTTCAGTGTCTAACGAAAGCTATGCGACAGCTGAAGTTACAAATATATTAAACAATCGCACATAC
>NC_069003.1:10072018-10075184 GCF_001194135.2 Octopus bimaculoides
GTTACAAATACATTAAACAGTAGCACATACATTTCCACTCCTGCAACAAACAAAAATAATGGGACAACTAACGTTACAGTTATGTTACACAGTAACACAAATACTCCCTCTTGAGTGTCTAACGAAAGCTATGCGACAACTGAAGTTACAAATACATTAAACAGTAGCACATACATTTCCACTCTTGCAACAAACAAAAATAATGGGACAACTAACGTTACAGTTATGTTACACAGTAACACAAATACTCCCTCTTCAGTGTCTAACGAAAGCTATGCGACAGCTGAAGTTACAAATATATTAAACAATCGCACATACATTTCCACTCCTGCAACAAACAAAAATAGTGGGACAACAAACGTTACAGTTATGTTACACAGTAGCACAGATCTCTCCACTTCTGTAACAAATGAAAGTAATGTAACAACAGATGTTACAGGAAGTGAAACTAAAGCCAACATCACCATGGATGTAATATCTCATTCTAATATCACAACAGATGCTGTCGCAGTCACTTCCACATCTGTAACATACCAGAATCCATCTGAATGGCAATCTGTCACAGTGACAACGGTAGAAATGAGCACTGAAAGTAATTCCGAAGCTCCATCGTTTCTCACCGATACAACAGATAATTCAGGTGAAGATTTAACAACGACTGAAGGCAACGTAGACGCTGTTACAAAAGTTACTTACAGCGAAGAAATCACTACATATTTTACAGAAACAGGTAGAAATATAACAAGCGAACCCCCACATCACCTTTTTATTAACGCTGATATAGATCGTAGTATGTGCAATATAACATCTTAGTTTACTACTACTACTACTACTACTACTACTACTACTACTACTACTACTACTACTACTACTACTACTTCTACTACCTCTATAGAGCGAGCAACAAGCGATAACATTACAGATCTGACCGCTATTATTACGACGCATGAAACTGCCCTCTATCAACATTGCAGATCACGGTGCTGACACGGTAACATTTCAGACTGCTATTGACGACAATAAAAATCACGTGAGTAATCAATCCACATTGTAACGCGGCACATGTACTCACTAATGTCGTGATAATCTCTACTATCATTGCTGACATTGTTACAGAACTGAGGACAGAACGTAAAACGAAACCACATCCTATAAATCAGGATCTTACTGGACGACAAGCAATTGTAAGGCCCACTGATTACACAACACAAGCGGAAAGCATTAATAAGAAGCCATATCAAACAATTAGTGAACAGTAACGTAGTTAGGAGTGAGGTGAGTTAACATTGGGAGTAGTTCGACCCGGGGGGACGCTCTTGTGAGGGCAATACTTTTAGGTCTGCTGTATAAGCCTGTATAGGCTTGTAGCGACCTGGGAGAAGGGAACGACAAACTCAAGGGCTGCCTCAGATGGCACATACTTTAGTCACATGACTTCAGATAGAGTTACTGATGGGTTTAATAATCTAAGGAAACAATGACAGTCAATTTGCTACTATTTCTGCTACTGTAACTACTACAAGTAATCCTTTTTACTATAAGCACACGGCTTGAAATTTTTGGGAAAGGGGCTAGTTGATTACATCGACTCCAGTGCGTAACTGGTACTTATTCCAATGACCCCGAAAGGATGAAAGGCAAAGTCGACCTCAGAGAAATTTGAACTCAGAACGTAAGAACGGATGAAATGCCGCCAAGTAGTTTGCCCGGCGTGCTAAAGATTCTGGCAGATAACTACTACGATTAATAAAGACACAGGTTACAACTTCGAAGATCAGCAAGTCACAAGTAACGTGAAATGGTTACGATATTGCACCAAGGATCGCAAATATCGTAGTTGCGATTCCCGAACCGGGGTGGGTGGGTGCATTGAATTCTTATGTAAAGGCATTTCATTTCACGTTGTTCCAGTCCGTTCAGCTGTAAATGCCCAACCCTGCGAAGTACTAACCTCACGTTCAGAGTTAGTTCTATAAGTCCTAGGGACACGAGACCGTAGTATCCAGGGGTTGATGAGGATGATGATGACGATGATGAAATCATTACTTATAATGGGGTAGATTTTACTATAAATGGTGTAACAATGAAAATGAGCTCTGGCTATGAGTAATGACGCTACATTATAAACAAATAATGCTATAACACATCAAAGTATAATTGATAGCAATCGCTCTTACTGATACAAAGATACCTCCCCTTAGTATGACCGACAATAGTTTAAATAACATTATATGTTGAAACAACTGTAGTTAGAAGCACTAACCTCATATATGAAAATACTGACTGCATCATAGATAATACTATAACTTTTTACTGCTGATATATGAAAAAAAAAAATACACTGTTGATCGTATCACTAACCAAATTATTAATACGAATATATTTTCTGAAATTAAACTGTCACACACGATAATCCTTCAGAAACATCTGTTGTAAATTCTACAAACGCTAAAGCAGCAACGACGAATATAACTATGGCGTCCACTCAACTTCCGGAACAGGCGAAACTAATTTATTACAAATATTATGACATAGCCTGATATATTTTCCAGCTCAACCATTGCTGTCGATGTTATTAAAAAAAAAAAATCTACATTTTTTCTACGTCTAAATACTCAGAATTTCAAAGTACGCTCAAAGAGAATAATTCGACAATGGAGACACTATAATATCGATTTTTGTTATTACAGCTTCCCTCTAAACACTGGAACAAATATCCTAGACACGGCGGACCAACTTATTACTCTTACAAACAATCATATTATTACAGACGGTGTTACAATTAAAGCAACAGATTTGAATTCCATAGTTATCAACAGGTTCACTAGCGATAATGGCGTTAACGAAAACGTTACAGAAGTTACTTTAACAAGCAACTCCCTAGTGAATCTCCCCACAAGCGATGTCATAACCAAACAGCAAAAATACAAAACAGTATATGTAAAAATATCATCCAACTAAACATACAACTGATCCAAATTATAATAATAACTATTTGATTAAAAACCCTAACTTCTAACACTGAAAATAAACAAATGCTGAAACAAAAATTAGAAACACAGACAGAAAAAAGCACAAATCTCTCTAATTTATTTTGCCATGAATATATGCAGAAATTACTGTTGTGTCTAAATAATGTCATTCTTTTTTTTTTTTTTTTGCAAAA
>NC_069003.1:10075194-10079188 GCF_001194135.2 Octopus bimaculoides
TTTTACACTGAAAGACATTGAAAATATCAAGTCGAGGTGTTGGGGCGATCTTACGGTACGAGTCCTAAATATCGGCCTTTTCCGTAAAACAAGAGCACATCATAGAAAGCAAAACACATTGCATGCGACTAATATGTGACTAATTTGTTTGTTTAACTACCTTTAACAATAGTTATGAGAAAATTGTTTTTTGTCTGAACACAAAAGTTATTCATTTTTAATGGTGAAACTCGAAGGAGATAAAGCTACGAACAGTAGCGTGTAAATAATGGGTTAACCCCACCACCTTAGGTGAAAAAAAAAGTTTTTTAGCCCGATGTTTGCAACCTATTATTTATAGCTTTATCTACTTCGAGTTGCATCATTAAAAACAATTTATTTCGTGTCGTTCGAAGTTTCTAAAGTGAGGGATAAAATCGCAGGAGTGAATCGGAGGTAGGGTCAAACATCTCACATTTCCGATCAACTACTCCGAGTACCGAGATCTGGTACTTGGGAAATGGCTGGTTAACATTTTCAGTGATAGTCAAAGCGAGAAGATTCTCCCGTCCTTTTATCGTGTACCGTCTGGTACTTTCGAGTTGGGTAAAGCAAAAAGACTCTTCTGTCCTTCCATTAACGAAGCTTCTAACTGTTGCTAGACCTCAGAGACCTCACCCTGAGCGGATAAATCTTTCACCTTTTACTAAAGATAACTGGTGTTCGTGGTAAGTAGCTTGCCTACCAATCACATGGTCCCGGGTTCATTCCCACTGCGTGGCACCTTGGGCGAGTGTCTTCTACTAAAGCCTCGGGCCGTTCAAAGCCTTGTCAGTGGACTTGGTAGACGGAAACTGAAAAAAAAAGCCCGTCGTATATATGTATATGTATATATATATATATGTGTGTGTGTGTGTGTGTGTGTGTGTGTGTGTGTTTGTGTGTCTGTGTTTGTCCCCCCAAATCGCTTGACAACTGATGCTGGTGTGTTTACGTCCCCGTAACTTAGCGGTTAGGCAAAAGAATCGATAAAATAAGTACTAGGCTTACAAAGAATAAGTCCTGGGGTCGATTTGCTCGACTAAAAGGCGGTGCTCCAGCATGGCCGCAGTCAAATGACTGAAACAAGTAAAAGAGTAAAGAGTATAGATGAAATAACTTACGTACATATTGCTTTAACGATGATCAACCAGTCAGCAGCTTTGTGTGTGTGTGTGTGTGTGTGTGTGTGTGTGTGTGTGTGTGTGTGTGAGAGAGAGAAGGAGAGAGAGAGAGAGATACTTAATTATATGCATTCATAGCGAGAATGGAGAGTACTGAGAGGGTGTTAGTAAGAGAAAAGGGGTAGTAGTTAAAATAAATAAAAAAAAAGTTTCAGCAGCACTATGAGAAGGGATTGAATAGGACACATAGCAGTACATATTTCAATAGTCTACATTGTGAGTTCAAATCTCACTGCTGTCAACTTTACCTTTTAATTATTTTTCGGGGTCCATAAAAAATGAAAATTATCATTCCAGGGTAGTAGATTGGCAAAATTAATAGAAGGATAGATACCTTGTGTTATTTGTCCCAGCTCTTTGCATTTTGAGAGCAACGTCTGTGATGACAGCCAATTATGCCAGGTGGCCCAAGTCGCTAGCCTTTCTTTTGGATAAAACATTGGTGGTGCAGAGACTTACATGCATAGGTAGCTGTCAGTCTTCCTTAAAAAAAAAATCTTTCTTAGGCAAGATCACATGTTCGTCGAAGGCCATCTGGTTATCCTTAAGTGGTGACTTGCGTGGTAACTTTGAAGTGAAGAAGAATTACGCAACATTCAACCTCGCTCTTTCGTACATGTTCATTTTCAACTCGATGGCAAGATCAGATCAAGACAACTGGGAATGGAGACGGATTCTGTGGATGACCAAAATGTCTTATTTGTTTCATCATGCTCGCTGAACTTAAAACAATGCGTAGAATTTTTCTTTGGTTTCCCAGGCTCAAAATATTTATTTCTAAACTTGGAGGTTCCATAAATGTTATTCTTTTATTTCTCTTATTTATTTCAGTCATTTGACTGCGGCCAAGCTGGAGCACCACCTTTTTAGTCGAACAAATCGGCGCCACGACTTATTCTTTGCAAGCCTAGTACTAATTCTATCGGTATCTTTTGCCGAATCGCTAAATTACAGGAGCGTAAACACATATACATCGGTTGTCAAGCGATGGTGGGGGGACAAACACAGACACACAAACACACACACACATGCACACATATAAATACAACGGGCTTCTTTCAGTCTCCGTCTACCAAATCCACTCATAAGGCTTTGGTAGGCCCGATGTTATAATAAAAGACACTTGCCCAAGGTGCTACGCAATGAGGCTGAACCCGGAACCATGTGGTTGGGAAGCAAGCTTCTTACCACACAGCCACGCCTATACCTATATTAGTATAGATTAAACAGTTTTATATCATCACATATCACATAACTATTGCAAGTAATTTCTTAATAGCGCAGACCCGGGCGTTTATCTCCCAAATTAATGCTTGTAAATGAGTTATACTAGAAGATTGTCACGAATGGATTGTTTTTGAGGACAAGTGCTCTTGATCCGAGTAGAACTGGAGCTAATAAGAATAACAACAATAAAAGTCAATGGCTGTGTGATTCAGAAGCTCATTTGCCACCAGGTAGTTTTAATTTAAGTCCACTGTGCGACTCCTTAAGGAGCTGCCCTCTGCTATAATACCGGGACCGATCAATGCCCTATGAGTGAATTTGGTAGACAGAAACAGTGAGGAAGTCGGTCGTATATAAATAAATATATGTGTGTATGTGTATGTGTGTGTGTGTGTGTGTGTGTGTGTGTGTGTGTGTGTGTGTGAATGTCTTTGCGTTTATGTCCACACTGCTTAACACCTGGTGTTTGTTTATGTCGCAGTAACATAGTGGTTCGAAGAAGGGTGGACTGAGAGAATAATTGCCAGACTTAAAAAGAAAGACCCGGGATCGATATTTTTGAAAAAAATCTTCACGGCGGTGCTCCAGCGTGGCCACCGTCCAATGGCTGAAACGTAAAAAAATAAATAAAAGTTTAAAAATTTCATTTAGTGTTCCTGAATAAGTCATAATATTAATGTCCAATAATCAATTATGTATTTTATGTTAAATGCACATCATTTAATTGCAGCATCTCCAGATGTAACCACAGTGACCGACCTAACCATAAACACAAGACCAGCGTCAACAAACACTACCATAGTAACCATACCACCAACCGCAGAAAGTACCATGGAACCAATGTCATCATTCACAGAAAGTACCACGGAAACAATGCCACAAACAACAGACAGTACCACGGTAACCATGCTAACAACCGGAGAAAGTACCATAGTAACCATGCCACCATCCACAGAAAGTACCTCGGAATCAATGCCACCAACCACAGAGCGTACCACAGAGTCAATGTCACCAAGTACAGACAGTACCACAATACAATCATCATCACCACCACCACGAACAACAGCACCAGAAACAACAACACCAGATATAACAACAACACTAGATATAACAACAACACCAGAAACAACAACAACGCCAGCAACAACACCAACAACGACAACAGCAACAACACAACCAACAACAGCAACAACACAACCAACAACAGCAACGACAACATCGACGACAGCGCCACCAACAACCAGGACGAGTACTACAGTAAAGACAACCCCAAGTAAGTGGAACTTGAAGCTCATGTGTTCATTTGTGGCTGGCTTTTTACACTGAAAGACATTGAAAATATCAAGTCGAGGTGTTGGGGCGTTTTTACGGTACGAGTCCTAAATATCGGCCTTTTCCGTAAAAAGTGTCTTCGGCGATCTTTACAAAAGATAGGCCTTTTCCGTAACACCCGCACGATCTTCACTACGGTGTCAAGGTTAGGGTTTTAGTGTCAGGGTTAGGGTTTTAGGGTTAGGGTTAGTGTTTAGGGTTAGGGTTACGGTTAGTGTTTAGGGTTAGGGTTA
>NC_069003.1:10079198-10082307 GCF_001194135.2 Octopus bimaculoides
GGTTAGGGTTAGTGTTTAGGGTTAGGGTTACGGTTAGTGTTTAGGGTTAGGGTTACGGTTAGGGACGGAATTCTCTAACCCAAACCCTAACCCTAAGCTTAATCCTAACCCTAACCCTAAACCCTTCAAAATAAATCGAGCTCTCTGTATGTCTTTCGTTTTTATGACGTCGTTTCCCTGTTTCTCTCCAACGCTTTTTACGGAAAAGGCCGATATTTAGGACTTGTACCGTAAGATCGCCGGTGTTGGCATATATTCTTTGCTTGCACATTAGTGTCTCGAGGGCTAGGCTTCACGGGTCTGGTTACTTGGTTCCCTTGGTGTATAAGTTACTAAGATCATAATATTCCACCTGAACGGAATGACTTTCTGTCGCAGTGTTATTCGTTTACAACTGACTGGATTGAAGCAAGGTGAAATGAAGTGTCTTGCTCATAAACACAATGTGCCGCCCAGTCCGAGAATCGATCGTGAATGCTATATGCGTAACCCTAGATACTACAGTCTCGAATTCTAGGACTCATAGGAGCAGTTATACGGTTTCCATAGCGTTCAAGTGACTGAACGCTATAACAACATCGCAACACTCTAAATGGTACTCCAATCCGTTGCAGGATTACTTATTTACAACAGAATGAAATAGAATATTGTGAAATAAAGATTTTTACTGAAGAATACAATGCACCACCCAGTCCAAGGATCGACCCCATGATCTTGAAATTGTGAGTGCAACACCCTAACCACTAGGCCATGTGTTCTCACGCTGTTTGGTTCAGTTCGAGTTTAATCCTACTGCGTGCCACTATAGTTATGTATCAGGCCAACCTTAGTCTTAGAATGAAGTTTGACAGATAGAAGCCTGTCAGAGGATTTGTCCCGGTTATTAGCTGGTATTCTTTGCCTATTGTTTCTTTAATATCTCCGCCACACCTATGGTTGACTTATAACGGAGTCCACTTTGGCATTAATCAAGATTTCCTATTTTCTCGACGCCAATATTGCGGTCCTGAAAGAAATCAGAGATGAATTTTGTTTGACTCAGTATTAAAAAAAAATTTTGTAATCCTGGTTATGTTGTTGAGAGGATTTCTTTGCAGCCACGTGATTTTGGGTTCAGTCTCACTGCGTGACACATTGGGTGCGTGTCTTCTATAATAGCCCCGGGCCGGCCAATGTGAATTTGATACTAGGAAACAGCGTGGAAGCCCGTTGTATAAAAACAGGCATTTGAGCTTCACAGCTACCAACCGTGTCAATTGTGAAACACAACTGCCGGTTTATATTGCTACTACATAAACCTGAAGATTGCGGAAATTATGAAAACATTTGTATTATCATAATATATAGTTTAAGGCGGTGTGCTGGCAGAGCCATTAGCATGTCAGAAAAAATGCTTGGTGGCATTTCGTCTGCTTTTGCGCTCTGAGTTCAAATTCCGCCGAGGTCGACTTAGCTTTTCATCCTTTCGGGGTCGATAATTTAAGTACCAGTGAAACCCTGGGGTCGACGTGATCGACTAGTCCCTACCTCCAAAATGTCAGGCTTTGTGCCTCTAGTAGAAATGGATTATTATAATATGTAATTTCTGAGTTCAAATTCCGGCGAGGTCGACTTTACCTTTCATCCCTTCGGGGTTGATAAATTAAGTAGCAGTGAAATACTTGGATCCATGTAATCAACTAGTCCCTTCCCCATAAATTTTAGGCCTTGTGCCTTTAGTACAAAGGATTATTATAATATGTAATATTGTAAAACATACAAAAGTAAGACGTGAAAAATGTCGGAAACTGATTGACTAACACACACACGCCCCCAACGCACGCACACAACCGAATTGACTCACTTCGTATTCATTTCAGCATCTCATAAAACATTGCAAGTGATGCTGGAACTAAAACTACCCTGGATTACTGCTTACCTAAGTAATACTTCGTCAGAATATCTTAGTTTAAAAGATGAGCTAAGAGGAAACGTGAGTAAACATTATCACACTTTATATCCCATGATGCAAGTCGACTTCTTAAATAGAACTTAAACCCTTTAAATACGGAAATGTTCAATAGGTTTAGTCAAAATTATTCTTTTAAGAAATTGGGTATTAATACTTCATATATATATGCTTAGCGGTATTTCGTCTGTCTTTACGTTCTGAGTTCAAATTCCGCCGAGGTCAACTTTGCCTTTCATCCTTTCGGGGTCGATAAATTAAGTACCATTTGTATACTGGGGTCGATCTAATCGACTGGCCTCCTTCCCCCAAAATTTCGGGCCTTGTGCCTAAAGTAGAAAAGAATTAGCCTACCTAAAAAGTAAAAACAAGCTTGATTATATACATACAAGTACACACACACACACGCACGCACTCTCACATATGCATGTATATATAAGTACGACGTACGAGTGTTGAGTTCTTTTGCCAAACAACCAGAACAACTGATTTGTTTACAGGGATCAAATTATGGGCCGTACATTAGCTCATTTCCTCCATCAGATCGACGTTGCCTGGACAGGTGCACGGTGTATCATAAGTCAGGTGTGATTGCAGATCAACGTGAGATGAAGTGTTGTGCTCAATAATACAACACACCAGCCGGTCGAGGAATTGAAACCATGATCTCGCGATCGTGAGTGCAACACTCTAGCCACAAGGCCATGCATTCTCATATATTATATATATATGAGCACCTGCATTGCTAGAAATAATACTTAAAAACCTTAAAGCCGCAAAGAAACACATGTCTATGTCCTGACAGGGGAGATAACCGTCCCACAACGAGCGAGATCACTATACTAATCTAGTTTCCCTTAAAATTACAGCTCATCAGTAGTGACTTCTACATCAATCAATGGCTGATCCAGCAAAATGGTAACGTGAAGATTGTAAATTAATGAAGGCAGCTATACGCCAAAAATATTAAACCAAAAATGAAAAATTCAATTGTCATTAATTATGACTGACGGTGTAGTGTAGCACCTACATTATTAGAAATAAGAGTTGCCATTTTCCTGAATCATCCACTGATTCATATGGTAAATACTATACACTGACAATCGGAATTTAGCCAAACCATCCAGTGATGGAGTTGTCACTACTAATGAGCTATATATA
>NC_069003.1:10082568-10084437 GCF_001194135.2 Octopus bimaculoides
ATATATATATATATATATATATATATACACACGCACACACACACAACCCACATGAAGTCGAAGAGTGGAATTTATTGTATTACAATTCTTTAGTTATGAGCGTTCAATACTACATGGTACATGCTAGATTCATTTCAAATCATAACTTACCATCTTTAAAAGGGAGTGGAATAGACTGGGTAATGTAATCTTCGATAGTCGCGGTTGGATTATCTTTGAAATACGCCTACACGCTCATGCTCAGAGGCTAAGCAGTTACCAACAACATAAGAGAAGAGACAAAACGGGAGCCTGTACATGGTTACACAACCCGCTAGAAATAGGATGTCAATTCTCTCACACTCAAATCCCACGTAAAGGGGATATACCGATTAATATACTCCTAGATAGGTAATGCACCTGATAAGACTGGGATAGTGAAGGCTGAGATGTCGCAACAACAGTAGCATGACAACGACGATGGTAGCCACAACAGAAGCAAAAACAGCAGCGACGGCGAAGCCGGTGACATCGACAGACAGTATACGATGGCGTTCGGCTTACAAAAGTGCATTGCAATTATCAAGCGGAAACAACCTTGTGACTAGACAGCCAGACAGATGAATTTATAAATATGCTAAGAATGTATTAAGAAGATACAATATGTAGTCTTACAATAAAAACGGTATTAAAATTATATACACAGAATAAAAACGCTATTAGAATTATATATACAGAATAAATACGGTATTAAAATTATATACACAAAATTCTGTGTACATAATTTTAATACCGCTTTAATTGTAAGCAGGACTATATATTGTATGTTCATAATATATTCTTAGCATATTTATATATTTATATATATATATTTTTAATGTATTTTTGATATATTCCGACTGTAATTTGTATGTTGTTCCTTCAATGAGGTGGATGCAAGTCCTGCAGTTGGAACGACCACATTTTTTGACGGTGGGTGGTGGGCTTGTGTTGGGTAATTTTGCATTGGTGGGTAGGTTTTTTAGGGATTTATTATTTTATGGGTTGCGAGTACTTTTTTTTAGACGTGGGTCTTGATTCAGTAGTGTGATGTTCTTGTATATAATTGTGTAAGCTTCTGCATTTCTTGGATTGTGTGTTGAGAGATATGGGAGACTATTTAATGTGCCGTGAGTGTGTTTCGGTTTTCGCAAGTCTTGGGTAGCAATTGTCTTAGCCCGTACTATTTCATTGTCAATTAATGATGCTGGGTAATGTCTTTCGAGAAGAACTGCCTTTAGTCCTTGGAGTCTTTTATTTCGTGTTCTATAATTTGGGACAATTGTACAGATTTTTCTCGCTAGGTTGAAGGGAATGTTTGTCTTCGTGTGCTTTGGGTGATTGGAGGTGAACAGAAGGTATTGTTTGGAATCAGTTGGTTTGTAATGGATATCAGTTTCAATGTTGGTGCCTTTTTTTATAATGAGAATGCCAAGAAAAGGAAGTTGATCTTGACTATATTCCATTGTAAATTGGATATGGTTGTTGACATTATTGATTAAGTTTTTGAAATCAATGAGTTGGTCGAGTGTGTGGGACCAGAGGATGAGGCAATCATCCAAGTAGCGTTTCCAATTCTCCAACAGGTATTTGTGGAAAGACAGGCCGTATTTAGTTTTGGATCCTTCATAGATTTGTAATTCTAGGTAGGCCATCACCAGATTTGCATAAGTAGGGGCAGCTTTAGTACCCATTGCAGTCTCTGATACCTTTCTGTAGGTGTTATTATTAAGATTCAACAAGTTGTTTTGGAGGATAGACTTAAGGCCCTCGATGATGAATTCTTTTATATATATATACATATATATACATACATACATACACACACACACATATATATATATATATATA
>NC_069003.1:10089032-10090588 GCF_001194135.2 Octopus bimaculoides
TAGTTAGGGTTAAGGTTTTAGGATTAGGGTTAGGATTTTAGGGTTAGGGTTATAGAAACGAAGGTTTTAGGGTTAGGGTTATGGAAACAAAGTCAAAAATGAAGAAATTGAGGGGGAAGTGGGGACGAAATATCAAAATGCCGATTTTTGGCAATTTTCCGGATTCTCCGTATCCGAAAACGGGGATTTTTGGCAAAAAAAAAAGAAAATAATAATACTAAATAAATAAAAATAAAACAAAATTCGGAGAAAATGGTGGAAAACGGGAGGGAGTCTTTCCGACAGTTATCCAAGGCACCGCGCAATAAGACAAAATTGAACCTGAAACTATTTGGTTGCAGACCAAGCTTCTTAACCTCATAACCATATCTGCACTCATAATTTAAAAAAAAATGTTTATTCTTTCAGGTACAGCACGGTGTTTCTTTGGAGGCGCAGTCAGAGCGAATAATTTAGAGATTCCCATTGAAGTAAAGCCTCTTCCAAGAGTTGAAATTACCCCCAACCCAATATATGTAGAGGAAGGAAAAAAAGTTGACGTGTCTTGTTCCATTACCAACAACGTGAATGGCAAAGTCTATATCAATTCCACTAAAGCAGGTATTGTACAGCTCTTATGTGTATTTTTGTGTGTGAGTGTGTAGTGTGTGTGTGTATGTGTGTGTGTGTGTGTGTGTGTGTGTGTGTGTGTGTGTGTGTGTGTGTGTGTGTGTGTGTGTGTGTGTGTGTGTATGAAATCCCTGCGAAATCAATTTCAGCATATTTCTTCTTAAATAATATGTATGTATGTATGTATGTATGTATCTATCTATCTATCTATCTGTTTAAATAATAACAGTAATAATAATAATAATAATAATAATAATAATAAATGCTCTGATTCAGTACCAGGCATTGGCTGTCATGGCTTCTAATTGTAAGTGATTGGAAGTGTTATCATGCACATTGTTTTGTCTTAGTATGAAAAAATGAGCTACAGCAAATATTCTGCTTAGTACCACAGATTTGCTTGTCTGTTGTTTGACTTTAACCAGTTGAGCTTGTCCCCTGGTGGCTGACAATATGTGCATCTCTGATCATGAGCAGGAGTAGTGGGGGAGCATCATAGTCACGTGTTGAAAGGAATTCTTTGGGGTTTGAATAATTCACCTCTAGAAACATGGATGTTTTGTTCAACATCTTTAAACGACACTTATTCAGGGACCTTTTGAGTGGGATGGGCTACTCGACATGAAGAAATTTCTAACTGGGTATCACCTGAAAAGTCATGTGCTGTTTATCTTTATATGACGGGTAGTCACGATGGGTGTATTGGATTTCGTATATTTTATCCTGAAATGTGATGAAAAGTTGGCCAGCTTCAAAACAATGGTGTTCAGGTGACAAAAGCAAAGTTTGAAGGGGATAGTAGTCATTTCCTTTGACTTCTAGACAGAAGCAAATAGGAAATAACACTTACTGACCAAAGAAAAAAGATAAATAAACAAATAAGTGAATTAAAAAATAACAATTTTGTCACACTGTTATTTCTTATGACTTGTACACACACACACACA
>NC_069003.1:10091069-10092690 GCF_001194135.2 Octopus bimaculoides
TATATATATATATATATTATTTTTCTTTTTATTCAACTCAGCTGAAGGAGGAAACACTGCTAAAATTACTTTAGACAGAGTAACAAAAGATCAGTCTATTATTTGCTACGCTGTAACTGATGATCAGAGAGGACCGATAAAGAAAGCAGTACTTGAATTTATTGCTCAAGGTACGTTTTACATGCCTATCATTATGTTTTTTTCTTTTTACTCATTTATTCTTTTACTTGTTTCAGTCATTTGACTGCAGCCATGCTGGAGCACAACCTTAAGTGTTTCTCTTTAATCGTTTGTGTGTTTCAGTCATTGGATTGAGAGCATGCTGGGGCAGCGCCCTGAAGGGTTTTGGTCAAACACATCAATCCTAGTACTTGATAAGTTTTAATAATAATAAAATAAATGCGCCCTTTTAAAGCCTAGCCAGGCTCATGGGCCCGGTTTCCCGATATCAATGGCGTGCATATGACGGTTTATTACTGTTTGGCACAGACCAGAAAACAGTTTGTTCAGGGAATTTAGAAACAAGGCCTCGAGTGTGGGATAGAATTATTAGTCCAGGAATATTACTTCTGGCTGGCAAGACACAGCAATGTTGAAACACCAGAGTCCTTTGCACTAATGAATCGGTCTTATTATGAACTCAAGTTCATCATGAAGGAGTTGTTCTGCAACGAAACACACCACTGATTAGCAAAATTACGTTCGAAACACCGAACGAGTATTAAGAATGAGTATGTATGTTATGGTTTCGATTCTTATATAATTTCTGTTCTGCAGGGGCGAAGATGTGCAGCAATTCAACAGACAATGACGGAAATAAATGGCCACAGACAGCTTCTGGCAAAACAGCCAAGATTCTATGTGAAGGAGACTATACAGGTATTCATTGATTTATTATTTCACATTTCTGAACGGTTGCGCGCGCACACACACACCATCTCTCTCTCGCACACACACACACACACACACACGTGTTTATGTATTCGTATATTCATATATAGTAAGAGACTCTCAAAATGAGAGGGTCAACGCACATTCCACATTTTTGTCTTTTTTTCTGAACAAAATTTTAAATTTTCAATTCAACTGAAAAAATGGTTTGTTTCATGGCGTAAACAACCTGATAATCAATTAAAGAAATAAGTGTTTGAAACAACTGTAGGTTCACTATATATACTTGTATGTATGTACATACATACATAATATATACGACAGGCGTCTTTCAGTTTCCGTTCACTAATTCCTCTTAAAAGGCGTTGGTCACCCCGAGGCTATAGTAGAAGACACTTGCCTATAGTAGAAGATACTTGCCCGGAACTATGTGGTTAGGAAGCAAGCGTCTTATTTCTTTACTGCCCACAAGGGACCAAACATAGAGGGGACATCGACCCCAGTGCGTAACTGGTACTTAATTTATCGACCCCGAAAGGATGAAAAGCAAAGTCGATCTCGGCGGAATTCGAACTCAGAATGTAACGGCAGACGAAATACCGCTAAGCATTTTGCCCGGCGTGCTACAGAAATGTTAATGTAAAAATGGAAAACAGATTAGGTTTATCCGCGGAAAGAAAAGCCTACGGAAAAGACCACGGTAGCCTTGGGCAATAATGTCATGCAAAAA
>NC_069003.1:10092863-10094198 GCF_001194135.2 Octopus bimaculoides
TAACGTTTCTGCCAGCTCACCGCCTTTTTATCACATAGCCTACGCCTACCATAAACAACTCATCTGTGCAGTTTGTTGAACAAGAATTTGCAGAATCTCCAGAGGCTATCCAGTCATTAATACAAGTCGAAGGCGGCGAGAAACGTTAGCAAACCGGGCGAAATGCTTAGCTGTATTTCGCTAACTTTTACCTTCTGAGTTCAAATTCAGCCGAGGTCGACTTTGGCTTTCATCCTTTCGGGGTTGATAAATTAAGTACATGTTGCGTACTGAGGTCGATCTGATCCACTGACCCCCTCCCGCAAAATTTCGGGCCTTGTGCTTAGAGTAGAAAAGAATACTATTACAAGTCGGTCATTTAACATTGCAATTTGTTAACAATAGTGTCTTGGATTTCCAACAGGCATATTACTGGTTTATTGCATGTCTACTGAAGAATGTAACAAAGGAGTTTCAGTGAGTCGGAGCAGAACAAATATCACTGGGGACTTCGTTAAGAAAGTACCTGTATATTGACTTTTTGCCAGGTTTTTAAGGTATTTTTTGGCCTCTTTTAGGTAGCGGAGAGGACCGAGTAGTGGTGATAAATGCCTATAGCTGTCCTCTACCACATATTTACTTTTGTGACTGCGGTCGACCTGAGATTCCAGGCTGTAAGACTGAACCCGAAATCATATGATTGAAAAGTGAATTATTTACAACACAGACAGGCTTTTGAACTGATTAATTTTGATTCTTGCAAGTGTCGATTAAAAACAATGCTTGCCAAACAAAAAGCAAAATAAAAAGAATAAAGTTCTAGTGCTCCCCCCGACTCCAATCAAAAAACAAAAAAGTTTAAAAAAATAAAATAAAGGAATCGGCAATCTCATTATTATTCTTCATGTTTTCCGTTGCAGGAATGATTTCTAGATATTGTGCAGAAGATAAAACGTGGGGCGATCCGAACAAAGAGCATTGTATCAGACGTGTTTTCATCGATATTATCAATAAAGTAAGTGAAATTTTGCTACGATGTTATAGGCGTAGGAGTGGCTGTGTGGTAAGTAGCTTGCTTACGAACCACATGGTTCCGGGTTCAGTCCCACTGGGTGTCACCTTGGGCAAGTGTCTTATACTATGGCTTCGGGCCGACCAAAGCCTTGTGAGTGGATTTGGTAGACGGAAACTGAAAGACCCGTCGTATATATGTATATGTGTATATATATATATATATATATATATATATATACTAGCAGAAATACCCGGCGTTGCCCGGGTTAAAGAGAATAATGAAATCTAAAAACGCCGTCTAGACTACGCATCATCTTTATATATAGAGATGTATATACACAC
>NC_069003.1:10097001-10098075 GCF_001194135.2 Octopus bimaculoides
GGGTTGTTCTATGGAAGACCAGCAGTGGCCCATGCATACCAGCCTCCCCTCTCCACCATCTCCCCCTCTCTCTCTCTCTATCTGTCACATACTGGATGTTCTATTGGGTCAGATGTAGGAAAACTGGGAATGTGTTTGTCTGTCTGTGTTTGTGTTTCTGTCTGTCTGTCTGTCTGTCTGTCTGCCTATCGGTATCTCTCTCTCTCTCTCTCTCTCTCTCTCTCTCTCTCTCTCTCGCTCTCTCTCACTCTCTCTCCATCTGTCACATACTAGATATTTTATTGGGTCAGTTGTAGGATAATTGGGAATGTGTTTGTCTGTCTGTGTCTGTGTCTGTCTCTGTCTGTCTGTCTCTCTGTCTGTGTCTCTGTCTCTCTCTCTGTTTCTCTCTCCCTCTCCCCTTCTCCCTCTCTCTTCATCTGTCACATGCTGGTTATTCTTTTGGGTCAGCTGTAGGTTAACTGGGAATGTGCGTCGGCATTTGCTCGCAAAACAATCAGCCAAATCACGGTACACTAGGCCACATCTATTTGCCAGTAGCAATGACTTCCAGAATCTCTAACAAACTACACATATTTTTTCTTCCACTTTTTTTACTTATGTCTTCATTCCTCGAATCTATTTATGCATTTTCTAGCAATTTTTCGAAGCTGCAGACAATATTTTGTCCCCTAAACGGAAAGAAAACTGGGATACTATGAACAAAAAGGTAGCTATCATTTCTTCTTCTCCTTCTTCTTCTTCTTCTTCTTCTTCTTCATCATCATCATCGTCGTCGGCATCATTGCCATCTTTCTCACCGTAATCATCAGCGTCGTCATCACCCCTACCACCACAACAACCGTCACCACTATCACAATCACCATTCCAGATCATTAATACTTTACATTTCCTAGAAGATAACACCACAACCCCTTTAGAATCTTTAATAATAATAATAATAATAATAATCGTTTCCACGGGAGGCACAAGGCCTGAAATTTGGGGACCCAGTGTTTCACTGGTACTTAATTTATCGACCCCCAAAGGATGAAAGGCAAAGTCGACCTAAGCGAAATCTGAACTCAGAACGTA
>NC_069003.1:10098439-10100150 GCF_001194135.2 Octopus bimaculoides
TGGAAACATGGGTGTTTTGCTCAACATCCTTAAACAAACCTTATTCAGGGACCTTTTGAGCGGGTTGGGCTATTCGACCTGAAGAAAATTCTAACTGAGCCCCACCTGCAAGGTCATGCGCTGTTTATCTTGATATGACATCACCATGTCGCGCACATATGGTTGTGATGCATGTGCCTGGTGTACCCTTATCAGACGGGTTGTCATGATGGGTATAATGGGCTTCGTATATTTTACCCCAGTGTCACTTTGATGGCATGCACTGCTCTCTCACTCAATAATAATAATAATAATAATCCTCTTTCTATTCTTTTTTTCCTCAGAAAGAGACTTCAGCGACAACATTATTGAAGACTTTGGAGAATTTTGGAGAAAACGTGGCTACAAAGATCGAAAATGCTACGGAAGCAACCATTATGACAGAAAACCTTGGTATGACATAGCTATTGAGTTTTAAAGACTTTTTTCTTCCCCATCTCACTTAACAATGACGGCTACATATTTGTTCTAAGTACGTTCCGGCGGATCCGAACGTGAACACGTTAATCATTGTTGTGTTTCGTCGCAGGAGAACAACTCCTTTACGATGAATGTGAGTTAACGCTTGATTCATTAATGCAAGGGACTCTAGAATAGCCGGTGTTTTCGACTTCACTGTGTCCCATCAACCAGAGGCATTCCCGGATAAATGAATCTACGCAAGAGTCGAAATACCTGTTTCTAATTTCAATGAAATAAAACTGTTTTATGACTCCTGCTGATATCTGCCAACGAACAATAAATTGTCATGTCAACAGTGAAGAACAAGAATCAAATCGATGACTTGCATATTTATTTGTAATGCATTCAAATCTGAAAAGTCTTAAAAATGAATATGCAAGTCATTGATGTGGTCCACACTGTTCACCGTCTATAAGACGATTTATCATCTAATAACATTAGTTTTAAATTTTGGCACAAGGCCAGCAATTTCAAAGGAGGGGGAAAGTCGATTAAATCGATCCCAGTGCTCAACTGGTGCTTATTTTATCAACTCCAAAGGATGAATTAAATATAGGCGCAGGAGTGGCTGTGTGGTACGTAGCTTGCTTACGAACCACATGGTTGTGGGTTCAGTCCCACTGCGTGGCACCTTGAGCAAGTGTCTTCTACTATAGCCTCGGGCCGACCAAAGCCTTGTGAGTGGATTTGATAGACGGAAACTGAAAGAAGCCCGTCGTATATATGTACATATATATATATGTATGTGTGTTTGTGTGTCTGTGTTTGTCCCCCCACCATCGCTTGACAACCGATGCTGGTGTGCTTACGTCCCCGTAACTTAGCGGTTCGGCAAAAAGAGACCGATAGAATAAGTACTAGGCTTACAAAGAATAAGTCCTGGGGTCGATTTGCTCGACCAAAGGCGGTGGTCCAGCATGGCCGCAGTCAAATGACTGAAACAAGTAAAAGAGAGTATAGATACACGCATATGTACGCACACACTCATAGTAGTAGATGACAAATTGTAATGCACACGATGAACAGCATGAATAACAAGATGACTTGCATGTATATTATTACAAAGGAAGCTCGATCTGCTAGAAATAGCAACTAAATCTCATATTATCGTCTTTACAAATTGACACATTGGGTAATGTGTCTAAATACAATACAGGTTAGTTCATAGGTTGGGATCACCTATGAATTGATATATATATATATATATATA
>NC_069003.1:10101201-10103381 GCF_001194135.2 Octopus bimaculoides
ATATATATATGATCAGAAATGTACAGCATCATATATCCATCACACCTGATTTCTTTCTCTCTCTATAGATCGTCATTTGCACAAATAGATACAATGATAGATAGATAGATAGATAGACAGATAATATTTAGTTGTTAGGATGTAAGGTTAGAAAGATTTGGTTGCTGTTTTTAGTAACCCGAAACGCGTAGCTTACAAGTTCTTGGGGAAGGTAACATATCGCCTGATTTTTACGTAATTCAATCTTCATGCACTCGCTGCTCTTAGATTTCTTTTGCTATTCCACTATCATGTGACACGAAAACTTTCGAGGTGTGGTTGGTAAATACAAGTAATATGTCTACTCAAACAGTAATCTAATGCATCTCCATTGCTCGTCATTACTTTAGGCCTTTGAGCATTACGTATTAAACGTGAAAGCTTTGCCTTTGATAATGAACGTTATCTAATATGCTTTTGTTTGCATTGTATGTATGTATAACTGTATGTATGTATGTATGTATAGTAGAAGACACTTGCCCAAGGTGCCACGCAGTGGGACAGAACTCGGTACCATGTGGTTGGTAAGCAGGCTACTTACCACAGAGCCACTCCTGCGCCTGGGATATATATACACCCCCCCCACATATATATATGTATGAATGTATGTAGCTATGCGTGTATATGTGTGTATGTGTTAAGGTTTGTCTCCTCCCTCACCATCGCTTGACAACCGGTGTTGCTTTCTTTATGCTCCCATAAACTAGCATTTCGACAAAAGCGACCGATAAAACAAGTACAGGAATTTAAAGCACCACCACCACCACCAACAACAACAACAACATCAACAACAACAACAACTAAACGATGTAAGTTTTGGGGTCAGTTTGTCCGACTCGACCTTTCAATGCGGTGCTCCAGCGTAGTCGCAGTCCAGTTACTGAAACATGTAAAAGAAAAAAAGAAAAAACGTAATACAAGCAAATAAAAATGCTATTGCTGATCTCTTTCTCTTTGTTTCTCTCTCTTTCTCTTTGTTTCTCTCTCTTTCTCTTTGTTTCTCTCTCTTTATCTTTGTTTCTCTCTCTTTATCTTTGTTTCTCTCTCTTAGCGGTTGTTGTGCAGAAAGTTGAAAAGGAGAAAGACGTAGTCTTCCCAGGGGAAAACAAGAAACTCGAGACCTGGGTAAAAGAAGCGAAAACAACAGCAACATTACCAAAAGCGTTACTGAAAAAGACTTTAGGTTTGTATTATCATAATCAGAAACATCATTAGCCACTGAATTATTGCATGCTTTCTCTAGTCTATCAACTACAGCTCTACTTTCACTACGCTATTGAGCACTGCTCACTTTACTTTGGGTTTTTATGCTATGCTTCATAATAGCTTTCTATGCTCTTCTGTTGCAGTGGTTTTCAACCGGGGTTCACATGACTTTTAGGGGCCTATATAAGACTTAGTTATCAGGGTGGTGAGCTGGCAAAATCGTTAGCACGTCGGGCGGAATGCTTAGCGGCATTTCGTCTGACTTTACGTTCTCAGTTCAAACTCCACCGAGGTTTAGTACTATTTTTAAATTTAATTTTTTTTAACCTTTTCATAATTCCTATTGAACTGTTTCCCCACCTCATACACACCCATCTAAACTTCTCTCACTTCTGATTACTTCGTATTTTCTGGTTCCATTAAAGACAGACAAACAGGTGTTTTTCTTTTTGGTCCGGTCGTTTTTAATAGCTTTTTGTGTTAGTTTTCCTTCATTCTTTACTAAATATTTATGCATTATGATAATGGATAATTTCAAAATAGTTTTCTACTTATATAAGACTCCTCCTTTCCTTTTGTTCTGTATGCGTGGTTACTATACTCTTTCCATGTCAATTTTTGGGATGGGTGGTTCTAAATAGTCATTGTATATCTGTCTAGTCTTGCGCATTCCTTCGGCGTCTCATTGAGAATATTATAACTGTAACATATTATTAGACCCTGCCCAGAAATTTCAGGTGGTATGGCTGTCTGTTAAGAAGTTTGCTTGCCAGCCACATGGTTTCGGGTTCAGTCCGACAGCATTGCACTTTGAGCAAGTGTCTTCTACTATAGCCACGGTCTAACCAAAGCCCTTGTGAGACAGAAACAGAAAGAACAAAGAACCTTGTCGTATATATATATATATATATATATATATATATATATATATATAT
>NC_069003.1:10104214-10107577 GCF_001194135.2 Octopus bimaculoides
ATATATATATATATATAAGGGCATTACTATACATGAATGCCTCAAGCTAAGAGGGGCTCTAAGTTGAGACTACCGTAATAAACACATTTTTACCGAACGCGAGGAAATGCAACTCTCAAAGCTAGCCGTTTAAAAACAGACTAAACTATAGATCATGATTTCATAGTTATTACAGTAATATGCAACTTCTACTCATCAGTATAGTATGGTCAAGACACATAAAAATAAGCAAAAAATAAACATACCTGACGAACACCTCATGTATTCAGCATAGTACATAGAAGATATGTGTGTGTGTGTGTATGTATGTGTATGAGTGTGTGTGTGTGTATATATATATGTATGTGTATTAGTGTGTGTGGGTGTGTGCGCGCGCGCGCACGTATTTGTGTTTCCCCCCACTATCGCTTCACAACCAGTCTTGGTTTGTTTACATTTCTGCAATTTAGCGCTTTTTGGCAACAAGAGATCAATAAAATACCAAACGTAAAAATTAGTACTGGAGACGATTCGTTCGTCTAAACCCACTAATGCGGTGCTTCGGCATGGCCACAGCCAAATGACTTAACAACTAAGGGGTAAAAGATATAGCAGAAAGAATTATTACTGCGATTCCTAGAATGTCGCCGCCTCTGGCCTCATTTTCGCACTTTTAACTGTTTTAAGTATTAATTTAATGCATCATCGTCATTCCATCCTAACTCTTTATCTTATCTATAAAAGGCAGATTTCCTGTGTGTGTGTGTGTGTGTGTGTGTGTATATATATGTTTAAAATTCATACATTTACAAAATTCCAAATTTCTTGGATGAAAGAATCGGAATTAATATTCTAAATACCATAACTTAGGTCGCAGCGTAATTTTTTCCGTCAAAATAACTCCCAATTACGAATAAAATCCATAAAACTACACAAATTAACATGACTATATAAATAATCTATTCCCTTGAATTCTACAAGGTTATTCTCAGTTTAAATGATACCAGAATCCCTAATCATATCGTATTTCAAAGCAATCTCTGCCATCGTGTACATTAAACTTTTATGATTCCCTCACTTTAACATGGACTCTAAGACACTGAATTTATCAGCCCATGTCACTCATCCGCATGGATACAACCTTGGATGAAGCTGCATAGGAATTTCTACCCTGGAGGAATATATACTACAACTGAACCAACTAAATGCATATAAACTCTATATGAAGGGACAATAGGACACTTATGCAGCAGAAACACGTGTCGGACTGAAATATTGTAATAGACAAGTTTTGAAGGTGTATAATTCTCCATTCTTTCTTATGATGCCTTGAATATATACACTGTATGCTGCATAAAATCCAAGGAAGCGAACTCAGGATTTATCCTTCGAGCGAAATACCGTGTATTTGTTTATCTTAAAGAATTTTATGTGTTCCCTATCATTCGATGTGGTTAACCAGAATCTGGATCAAATCAGAGTTCTAGAAAGGTGCCTTTTCGGGTTTCACATACATATATTGATTCTGGCAGGATAAAAAGCAAAGATGATTTCGATGGGATTTCAACTCAGAATACAAAGGGATGTAACTGAATACCACAAGCTATTTGTCTGTCACTCAACTGTTTTCTATCTTACTGGAGCCAACCTCTTTTGACTTTAAAGTTTTTCTTCCTTATTGTTGCTTATAATTTTTGTGTCTTTGTTTAGGCAATGGAAACTCCGTGGGTGTATCAGTTATGCTGTTTAGAAATATAATTAATCTCATGCCAAACAGCAGCAGGTACGTTACTCATGTTTTGTTACCCCCGTTTGTTACCCCTGTTTTATTCCTATCTCTCAGATAGGAATATTGTTGTTATTCCCATCTCTCAGAACATGAAAGCAAACATAGACACATATATTAATACATATAAAGAGTCCTCTGTTTGAAATATTCAGTGAGTATTCCCCGTGGCGTAACTAGAGTGTGTGCCGCCAGGGACAGCCTTTGAGTTTTCCACCCTTTTGCAGGCCTATGCAGACCCTCATAAAAGCACCACCCGGGGTGGACTGCTCCCGTCAGCCCAGCCTCTTGCTAATCTATTGACGCTTCTCGTTGATTAGTCAACAGACCGGACAACTCCCTGTACCATAATGTATTAGAACCGAGTATTCCACATACAGTCTTACTCTTTAACTCAGTAATTCCCAGACATAATGAATGTAACAAAGTGCGTGACATTGTGTGACACTGTGTGACACTGTGTGACACTGGCGTGACATAGATATGTAACACAGATGTAACTAGGCACCTACTGTCCATGTTGTGTAGGCAAGACTGATCCGTTTCAATTACTATTGTTATTCATTCAACGATTTTCCACACCAGTTGTACCTATAAACATAATACAAAAGCCTGATGAAATACGAACAAACCATTAGACTGTATGACGATAAACCTTATTACAGAACACAGCATAAAATCATACAGCAAAACACGCTGTCATTTACTGAGAAATCGCAAACTCAGGGCATAGTGCAAAACACACTGCAAAAATCTCCACCTAGATGCAACATTGATAAATATCAGAAAAAAAAAAACAGGAAAAAGAAGACAATAGGCCTCCAGAAAAAAACACTGAAAAAAAAAAACGAACGAACTGTAAGACGTTAACAAACATAGACATTACATTATGTATTTATTTTGTATTTCCGTTCTGTTTCTGCAGCAATGATACTTCGGAAAGTGAGCAAAAGACGTTGAATTCTATGATTTTGTCAATAAAAGTCGGTAAAAAAAAGCTGACTCAGTTAGAAGAACCAGTGGTGCTTGGATTTCAACACACAGCCGAGGTAAGGATCTGATCGATTTTAGAAAAATAGGATTCTTGCTTTTAATGAAAGTATTTTGATGGTCTTTGTTTAATGCTTAGCAACTCATTATCTTTCATTCATGATTTTAAGAATAATTCTTTCATTCATGTTTTTATATTCTATTCTCTATCTTGACGTAGTATTTTCACGCGACCTCTTTCTAATAAACGCTCTAGTTCTCAGTTTAACGTCTAAGTTTCTGTTTGAACTACAGCAACATTTTGATAAGTATAGCTTTTACTTTGTTAAACGACTTTATATCATTGTTTGAAAAAAATATGTATTTTTGTATTTTTATATTATTCAATTGATTTTTAATGATAATTTTAATCGATACGTTATTTAACACTAAATTGTTTAGAAGTAAGAGTATCATTTTAGCCTAAACTAAGACTTCGATTTGATTAGGGTTGAAATATTTTCGATTAATACTGTTTAATATTTCTTTCTATTTTATGAGATAAATGACTAGTCTTTTTTTTTAATTTCTTTGATTATACAACATTGTTAATTGTTTTTTTTTATTAT
>NC_069003.1:10110336-10111776 GCF_001194135.2 Octopus bimaculoides
AATAATATATATTGAATAATATATATTGATATATTAATAAAATACAGGGTAGCAAAAAAATTTTAGAAATTTTATTTACCACCAGTGGTCTAGCGAGAGTAAAAAACAGTCAATAGAGAGTAAAAAAAATAATATATATTGAATAATATATATTGATATATATAATATTTGTGTGTGTTTTGCGTGCGTGTACATATGTATGTGTGTGTATAAACGTTTTGGGGCAGCCATGTTTGATTACTTGTCTTTGCTTCAACAGTGGCAGTGTCAGTGGCGGTTGGTCAACGGAAGGATGTACTGTAACTGCGAGTAATGACACGGATACAACTTGCTCCTGTACACATTTAACGAATTTCGGAGTTCTTATCAATCCATATGTAAGTACACACTCCATCTTAGGGGGTGCACCTGCACTCCCCGGTCCCGAGCCTATGGATCTCAGTAATTATTTTTACATTGCCTAGTATTTATTCGTTCTTTTTTCTTTCTTTCTTTCTTTCTTTCTTTCTTTCTTTCTTTCTTTCTTTCTTTCTTTCATTCTTTCTTTCTTTCTTTCTTTCTTTCTTTCTTTCTTCCTTCCTTTCTTTCTTTCTTTCTTTCTTTCTTCTGTCATCCTTCCTTCCTTCCTTCCTTCCTTCACTCCATCTTTCTTTCTTTCATTTCTTCCTTTCTTTCTTTCTTTCTTTAATTCTTTCTTTCTTTCTTTCTTTCTTTCTTTCTTTCTTTCTTTCTTTCTTTCTTTCTTTAATTCTTTCAGTCTTTCTTTCTTTCTTTCTTTCTTTCTTCCTTTCTTTCTTTCTTTCTTCTGTCATCCTTCCTTCCTTCCTTCCTCCATTCATTCATTCATTCACTCCATCTTTCTTTCTTTCATTTCTTCTTTCTTTCACTTTTCGTTTTACAGTTTGTTCCTTTCTTTTCCCGCTTTCCCTTCGTTTTCTTTTCTTACCGTCTTTTTTTTTCTCTCTCCATTTCTCTCTTTCTTCCTTTCTTCCTTTTATTTTTTCCTTCCGTCCTATTTGTTTCCTTCATATCTCAACAATTGTTGTTACTGTTCTTCTTTTTTCCATGCCCACCCAGGCCGACACACCCGACCACGCAGTACTCAGTATTATTACAATTGTTGGATGCAGCATTTCCATAATCTGTTGTCTACTCACAGTTACACTCTTCGCACTTGCGTGGCGGTATGTATAGTTTTATATGGTTATGCACCCAACCCCACACAAAGACACATACACAAGCACGCCACGGACGTATACACATATTTACTCAAATATGAACCTGTCATTCTTTACATATGCATGTATGCGTGTTTTGTTTGTGTGTGAGTGTGTATGTGCATATAATATGTATATATAGTCATCTAAAACATAAACGTATGTATATTTCTATAGATATACTTGTATATATATATATATATATATATATATATATATATAT
>NC_069003.1:10112867-10113273 GCF_001194135.2 Octopus bimaculoides
GTCTGTCTGTCTGTTTGTCTGTCTGTCTGTCTGTCTGTCTGTCTGTCTGCAATGAGACAATCTTCTTTGTGAAGCTTCGCTGGATTGTTTCAAGGTCCGCTGCAAATTTTACACTGTTGGGTGACCATAGCTGGGAGCAATAATCCTGAGGACGAATGTCCTCCAGAGGAGCATCATGGTTTCCTTTCCTTTGGTTCTGAAGGTTCTCAGGATCAATCCAGCCAGGGGTGTGCACTTTGTTGCCGTCCTGGTAATGTGCACATGGAAAGAGGTATCATCACTCATGTCGATACCCACGTCTCGCACTGACTCTGGGCGAGTATATGTACGTATACATAGACATCTATATGTGTGTATATACATACATACACACACACACACACACACACACACACACACACACACA
>NC_069003.1:10113956-10117849 GCF_001194135.2 Octopus bimaculoides
TATATATATATATATATATTCATATATATGTATGTGTACGTATGTGTGTGTGCGTGTATATATACACACATATGCGTATACACAAATAAACACAAATACAAGCATATACATTCTCACTATACTATGCCAATATTCCTCTTTTTTCAGACTACATGCACAGTTATTGCAGGCCTTTTGCATTATTTCTGGCTGCTCTCCTTTTTCCTGATGTTGGCCTGTGCAATTGATATGACTATAGCAGTAACGCTTGTCTTCTCCATTTACAACAGCCTCAAGTACTTGCTTGTCTTAGCTTGGTGTAAGTAGGAAATGCTTTTTGATTTTTCTTTATCAGTGATCTATCTATCTATCTATCTATCTATCTATCTATCTATCTATCTATCTATCTATCTATCTATATAAGAGCATTACTATGCAAGAATGCCTCACACTAAGAGGGACTCTAAGGTCAAACTACCATAATAAACACATTTGTGGATACAGCTCCATTCTATGAGAATGGAGCTGTATCACTTAATTTGCCACTTCTATATACGAAGACTAACAAGAAAACATTTGAGCAAAACAGAGTTTATTTTAACGACTCGTCTTGAAATCACTTGAGGAGACACATCTACACCGAGGAATATACCTAAACTAGTTGTTCAGTTGTACAGTATCCCACCCCCGAGGGATCGATGCAAGTTGGGTTCAAACGATCCCAGTGATCAGTAAAGATTCTCATATCATCTATAATCCATCTCTCTCATTAATTACACCATATACGTTATACATGTGTGTGTGTGTGTGAATATGTGCATGGTTTTGTAATGATTAAAAACATTATGAGCCCGTAGGTAATGTGAGACATTTATATTTCAGTTTTGCCTGCGGTTATTGTTGCAATCACGATGGGCGTCAGCAAAGGAGAAGGCTATGGGACTGACAAATTGTGAGTGATATTCTATTCTACTCTATTCACACACACACACACACACACACACACACACACACACACACACACACACACACACACACACACACACACACACACACACACACACACACACACACACACACAATAATTCCTCGACTACCGCGGGTGGTACGTTCCAGAAACACCGCGATAAGTGAAAATCCGCGAAGTAGAAACAGTACCTTATATTTTAAAAATTATCTTTTATAATTTGTATATATTTATTTTATTATAAATGTTAAACAACACCACGGAGGAATCGACGTAAGCTTAAATAAAAAGAAAAAGCCCACAATAGGGGAACCGCGATATGGGGAGGGATTACTGCATGTGTGTATGTGTGTGTGTTTGTGTGTGTGTCAAACATTCGGACCTAAGATGAAGGACAGCAGATCGAAGCATCAATTTCTACAATCGAAGTAATTGAAATGAACGAATTATTTAACAGTCATTCGATTTATGAAGCACCTTACCTTACATAAATTTTTTTTCTTTTCAGCTGTTGGCTTTCACTAGAAAGTGGTATCCGATGGGCATTTATTGCTCCCGTTATTGTTATCTTATTGGTAAGTATGTGGCATCTTCGTAGATTTACTACTACTGTTGTTATTACTATTGTTGTTATTGTACTGTGTAACAAGTTTTTTATAATTTAAAAAAACTTTTGTCAGTAAGTGTTATTTCCTATTAGCTTCTGTCTAGAAATGAAAGGAAATGACTATTATTCCCTTCAAACTTTGCTTTTCTGATCTGAACATCAATGTTTTGAAACTGACGTATTTTACATTACATTTCAGACAGATTCAGCGCTGAGTTGCTGAAGCAGAAATATCTTTACAGCCAATATTCTGCTTAATACCACAAATTTGCTTATCAGTTGCTTGACCTTAACCACTTGAGCATGTCCCTTAGTGGCTGACAATATGTTAATCACTGGTCATGAGCAGGAATAGTGGAAGAACATCATAGCCATGTGTTGAGAGGGCTTCTTTGAGGTTTGAATAAATATCATAACAAAAGCAGAGTGTGAAGGAAATGTTAGCTATTTTCATACTTTTCAGGGGCAAACAAAAAGGAAATAACAGATGCTACCTGTTGTGTGGACGCCCCCAGGAGTTAAGTAGGCTAGTCCAATACGTATAAATAACTAGACGAAAAGCGTCGAGCAGAGCGGGAGAGCAGAAGAGCGAGACGGAGCCGTCGGTAGACTAGACGTCGAGTTCGGTAGAGTCGAGTCGTCGGAAGTGAGAGTTGAGTAGAGGTCATCCGCACGTGTGATATAACAGTGGCGATGAGGATTCGCAGCTTACACAGCCACTGTGTAGTATTGCGATATAACACTACCCAAGGACAAAAATCGTGTTACACAGTTGTTATTGTTGTTAAAAGCAGCGTGTTAGCAGAATCGTGAGCGCAGCGGACAAAATGCTTAACATTATTCTTTTTGCTCTTTACGGTTTGAGTTCAAATCTCGACGATGTCAACTTTACTTTCATCGTTTAGGAGTCTATAAATTAACGTAGTAGTCAAGTACTGGTGTCGATATAATCAGCTGCTACCCGCTCCCTCTAAAACAGGAGTTCTCAATCATTTTTTAAAATCTATGGGGCCCTTTGATTAGTATTCCATTCTGGTGGACCCCATAACCATTTGATGTTTTAAAAGTAGTTCTATAAAAAGTTCTTCCTATTTTGTTTTTCACACATTAACTTGTATAAGGTGGATTATGTAAAATGCTGGAGAAAGAAACTTAAGCTGTTTCCTGCAATACATACCTCTAAAGCAAAACTTTTTCAGGGAGCCCTTTTTTGTGGTTGTCCAATTTATTATCTTGTTGCGTGGACGCCCTAAAATCTTATATAGAACCTCAAGGGGCCATACGGAATACAGTTGAGAACCACTGCCTAAATCTACAGGCCTTGAGTCAAAATTTGACTCTAGTTTTATCTGTAGTTTACCTCAGAAGAAACGAATAAAAAAATAAGAGTGCGAGAGAAAAATGGGAAAAAATGATTTCAAGTTTTAGCACAAAGCCCAATGCTTAACTGATGCATATTTTATCGATTCCGAAAAGATGAAAGGCAAAGCCGACCTCGGCAGAATTTGATTTCAGAATATGAAGACGGATAAAATACCGCTAAGCATTTTTCCCGGCGTGTTAACGATTTTGCTAACTCGCCGCCTTAAAATGGAAAAATAACATCTTAAAAGATTAACAGAATATAGGAATAAAAAAATGATAGAAAACATAGATAAAGTAGAAAACAAAATAAAGTTTGTGATGGAAATCTCTGATTTTTGTTTACTTTTCTTTTGTAGTCAAATTGTGTCTTATTGGTTGTTGTTATCCGCAAGTTGTTCTCAGCCCAATGTGTACAAACGAAGACGGACAAAGAGCGAATCAAGTAAGTAATGCGCACACACAGCACCAGAACCTACGCACGCACACATACGCATACAGACAAAGGACTTAAGATGAGAGTAATAATAAATCTGAGGTGAAGAACGAATATGTAGTGTGTGAGTTTATTTGGCTAGAAAAAAAATGACCATCCCGACATATTACAATATCTGTTTCAACACACGATTTCACATCAGGAATCTTGCAAAACATCTTGCATACATACACACATGCTTCTATACAATCATGATTTTCGATGAACTTAGAATAATTATGAATTTATTTTACTACCTATTTCGAACAATTTTATGTAAACTGTTTAAACAAAAAGCCCCTCTTAACATTTTCTTACCATTGTCAAAGACTGTATCATTGTATTTTAATACATTTATGATAACCATTTTTTAACACAACAAAGGCTACACAAAGCCTTACATTTTACTTATGAAAATCTTTCTTTAAAAAATGAAATCGGACTATAAACAGCTTTAAAAGACCTCTGCATTTTCAAATCCTCTTTCCTATATATTTTCACTC
>NC_069003.1:10118144-10119775 GCF_001194135.2 Octopus bimaculoides
ATTTTGAGCAAATATATATATATATATATCTTTGTTTTTTCTTCTCAGAACTGGAGTGATCGCTTTAGCCGGAATGATACCATTGTTTGGAATTTCCTGGGTATTTGGCTTACTTTCCATAAACGAGAACCTCATCGTATTTGATTACCTGTTTGTTATCTTCAATTCATTACAGGTAAGTTCAAGGTGGAATGATTTAATATTGAGCGGGCTATCTCAATTCTTGGTATGAAAATAGATAATTTTGTGTACTAGGGTCCTTGTAATAGACGAGCCCCATCCCTCGAAACTGCAGGCCTTGTGCCTATAATAGGAAGGATCATTATATTTATTGTTTTCTTTATTACCCCTGGTGCACCAGTCACGACTGGTATTATTTCTGTCTTCTTCTTCTTCTTCTTCTTCTTCTTCTTCTTCTTCTTCTTCTTCTTCTTCTTCTTCTTCTTCTTCTTCTTCTTCTTCTTCTTCTTCTTCTTCTTCTTCTTCTTCTTCTTCTATTTGAGCTCTTACTTTCATATCATATCTTTATTTCTTTACGCAGGGACTGTTCATTTTCATCTTCCATTGCGTCGCTTCAAAACACGTAAGTATACGCTTTACAACTTTACTATACGCTTCTCTGCTATGACAGACTTATAACAGCTTAAAACAATAGAACATCAACATCCAGAGCTAAAGTGAATAGCGGTTCGTGATGTAACTGGGATAGTGAGCATTATTTCTCCGTTGAGAAGTAATGGCTAAATCCACCTTAACCCTTTAGCATTTAAGTTGGCTATATCCAGCCAAAAATATTCTCCTAGTTTTATGTTCAAACTGGTTAGATCTGATCTCTCACACCAACCCTAAAATATGATTCTAAAAATGAACAGTTACCTCTTCAAAATCTCTAAGTTACAACATAATACATGATATAAGCGCAGATATGGCTATGTGGTAAAGAAGCTCGCTTTGCAATCACATGGTTTCGGGTTCCGTTCCACTGCTTGGCACCTCGAGCAGGTGTCCTCTACTATAGTCCAAGGCCGACCAATCCCTTGTGAGTGAATTTCAAAAGCAAGACTTGTCTTGAATGATGTTGAGTTAAATATGGCGCTTGCAATTCTATACTTTCAGTTCCGAAAAGCATTGAGAGATACATTCAAGAAACGTACCTACACCAGCAGGTCAAAGACACAGGTAAGGAATCAGTCATCCATCTTGTTTCATTAGAATTATTTTTCAAGAACATGGCAGCAAGTTGGTTGAATCAATAAGACTGAAATTTGGGAATATGCGCATAAAGATCAATAGTATGGGATACATGTCTCATGATTACAATATTTTTAGGGTGTGTAAAGAGGGAAAGAACCCTCATGTGCAATTTTGATGAAATTCGAATCATATGTATTCCAGTTTCTTACAGAAAATATAACAGAAAAGTCTCATTCTTCAATTGCATGTAACTCGGGCAACGTCGGGTATCTCTGCTAGTTTTGCTATAAAATACTCACTGCGGAGAGACTTTTTGAACACCCTGTGTGTATATGTGTGTGTGTGTGTGTGTGTGCGTGTGTGTGTGCGTGCGTGTGTATGTATATGTTTACACACACATGTATATATACATAAATACAGTTTTTCTTTCATCTATT
>NC_069003.1:10120151-10120965 GCF_001194135.2 Octopus bimaculoides
GGATCCACATAAGATTTAGTTGCTAAAATTCATCTGCAATAAATCAGTTATACTTCTACAATTCACAAAATATCTTAACTTTCTTTTTATACAATTCCTAATATGTGATGGAGGCGCAATGGCCCAGTGGTTAGGGCAGCAGAATCGCGGTCGGAGGATCGCGGCTTCGATTCCCAGACCGAGCGTTGTGTGTGTTTATTGAGCGAAAACACCTAAAGCTCCACGAGGCTCCGGCAGGGGCTGGTGGCGACCCCTGTTGTATTTTTTCGCCCCAACTTCTCATTCTTTCTTCCCGTTTCTTGAGTAACGCTGCGATGGACTGGCGTCCCGTCCAGCTGGGAGGAACACATACGCCATAGAAACCGGGAAACCGGGCCCATGAGCCTGGCTAGGCTTTAAAAGGGCGCATAAAAAAATATATAATATTATAAGAATATAATAGGATTTTTTAAATATCGAATCGCTATGAGGATACTGCCAAGTAAAATAGGAATCTAAAGAGTGCGTAGTTTAAAATTGCTTAAGAAACACTGATTTATATTCTTTGTGTTGACTATTTTTAATTATATTATATTATTTCTTCAGAACTATGACGATGAGGGTGACCTACCCGATTATCTATGTTTAGACGTAAGTATTTCAACAAACTTTCATATACATACATACATACATACATACATACATACATACATACATACATGCATACATACATACATGGTGGTTGTCTACTCCTTAAACAGAGTTTGACCACCTCCTGCACCTACACCTTAGCCCTTTCATGGCGTCTGATGTGGCTTTTTAAACCAGACAGTGT
>NC_069003.1:10120975-10121441 GCF_001194135.2 Octopus bimaculoides
TTTACATTTTTCCTTAAATGTCTCTCTCTTGAGCCCTGCTTGCATCATCCTGGCCTCTTCAAATGCTTTCACTCCACTCCACACTCCATACATACATACATACATACATACATGCATACATACATACATACATACATTCATACATACATACATACATACATACATACATACAGAACATCATACTTTTTTTACTCGCTTATTTGTTTCAGACATAAGTCTGCAGCCATGTTGGAGCATCGCCTTGAAGGATTTAGTATTTTTGTTGTTGTTGTTATTTTAAAAACTACTATTTATTTTACCGTTCCCTTTTACTGATCTACTACATTACGAGGACGTCAACAAACCAATACCCTTTGTCAAGAGCTGTGGGCGGACATCCAAAGAAATGCACATTCATACGTGCATTCACATATATATATATATGTATGTATAAGTGTGGATGTGTGCCGGTGTGTATACATATATA
>NC_069003.1:10121974-10126279 GCF_001194135.2 Octopus bimaculoides
GTGTGTGTGTGTGTGTGTGTGTGCGTGCGTGCGTGTGTATTTGTCCCCATCACTGCTTGACAACCGGACTTGGTGTGTCCATGTGCCTGTAGCTTAGTAGTTCGGTAGAATCATTATCACACTGGGTGAAATGCTCAGCGGCATTTCGTCTGTCTTTACCTTTTGAGTTCAAATCCCGCCGTGGGTGACTTTGCCTTTCATCCTCTTTTAGGGTTGATAAAATAAGTACAAGTTAAGCACTGGAGTCAATGTAATCGATTTACCCTTCCTCCGAAATTGCTGGCCTTGTGCCAAAATTTGAAACCAGTGTAAAGGCAGCTAGCTGATAGAATCGTCACAGAACCGGGCAAGATGCTTTGTGGCGTTTCGTTCTTCTTTACATTCTGAGTTCAAATTCCGCCGAGGTCGATTTTGCCTTTCAATCATTTTAGGGTCGATAAGATAAATATTAATTAAGCACTGGGGTCGATGCAATCGATTTACCCCCTCACCCAAATTGCTGGTCTTGTGTCAAAATTTGAAACCAATATAAAGTAAATTTCTAAAATATCTCATGACTAATTTGACCTCCAACTATCTAACAATACCCAACAATTTGTTTTCTTATTTTACAGTCGTTAGGAAACAATCAACATGACGTAAGTTCATCTTTATTAACTCTTTCATTCTCACCTCCATTTTGCCTCTTTCTTCCCTTCTGTATTGTTCAAAAGGACTGCATCGTTCAGGTTAACGTATACTTTGTATGCTGTATATATTTTTATCGCAACCATACGTGCTCCCTCCAACTGCTCGTGCTCTTGATGAGAGATGCACTTATTGTCAGCCACCAAGTAACATCCTCAACTGGTTATGGTCAAGCAATTGGCAAGGAAATCTGCTGTGCTGTGGCTCATCTTTTACACCATTGCTGTTGTTATTGTTATTGACTGTAGCCATCAAAGTTACCCTAGAGTACAGATATATGAAGCCCAATACACCCATCAGAACTACCCGTCTGATAAGGATACATCAGTCACATGCATCACAACGATATGTGCGCAGCATTGTGATCTCATATCAAGATAAACATCGCATGACCTTGCAGGTGGGACCCAGTTAGAATTTTCTTCAGGTCGAGTAGGTTTGTTTTAAGGATGATGAACACCCATGGTTCCAGAGGTGAATTATTCAAACCCCAAAGAATTCTTCTCAGCACATAGCTATGATGCTCCCCCATAAGGTAATAGGCGTAGATGCATATCTCAAGGGTTATTTAACTTTCATCAGTACCTCATTCAACCCATCAACTATTCACAAACGCATTGCTTAAATACCCACTAAGTTTGACGGTGTAACACTACTGGATATACCAATTTACATATTAAGCACATTCTTGGCAACTGGTAACTGGTACGTAAATGTCAATTGTTAGCAAGGACGCAGAATATCGTTTTGCGAGCATAATAAGTTACCGAGTGTATTAAAGGTTTACAAATCGATATTGTGTTTTAATTTTGCGCTAGCAATGCAATTTTCCATCGAAATCAGGGCCAGCACTGCAAGTTACGACGTTTATTCAAACAATGCGTAATAGATGTATATGAATATTTCAAGAGTTATTGCCCTTTAATTAGTACTCCCGCCCATCTAATTCCTCAACTATCCATGAACACATTGCTTATATACTCACTAGGTTTAGCTGAGTAACATAATTGTATGGACCAATTTGAATATAAAACGCATTCCTGATAACTGATACGTATATTTAATCGCTGGCATGGTCACAGCATTTCGTTTTGTAACTATAGTGTACTGCCGTGTATAAGCAATAGTTTTCATTAACATATTAGTATAAGCTTCCATATATGTGGATGATATTCCGAATAACGCAGGCAGAATGATCCTTTTGCTACATCCATGTGATGCATCTTTAGGATGATGATGATAGTGGCGGCGGCGGCGGTGGTGGTGGTTATGTAGATGATGATAGTGATGACCATGATGATTGCCAATATTTTGTACAACAAAGAGGGGAGGTGGTAGAATTATTAGTGCGCCGAGCAAAATGCTCAGCGGCACAAGAAACCAACATATCTTGTACAGCGACATTTTGTTACTTTCTTTGATATGATAATTTTCTTTTCCTGTTTCCTTCAGGGTTACGAAGACGTAAACACCATACAGGGAAACAATTGGGGCCATACGAATCAAAATTTTGAGAATGAGACCAGCTGGGGCATGCCGGTAAGCAATTCAAAATTGACTTCTCCCCTTTTCGCATCAAAATCATTCATTTTGTTTTGAGAATAGGTTTTTATTTTATCATTTCCTTTTAGCCAAACAAATCGGTCTCAGGGCTTTTTTTTTCAAATCTGTCATTTTTCCTGAAACTGTTAAAATACCAGGATGCAAAGAAGCCAACACTTATTATCAAGCGATAGGGCTGTACAAACACACATACACACACTACACATTCATCCCACCCTTCAATCGGAGCAATGACAATGAATTTCATACCATGAACTCCCAGGGAGTATCATCGTAAGGAGGTTCAATTTCTGAAGGGCTGCTTCAATGGCCCCACTGCCCCCCCCCCATTGTTACTGCATTTACATCGCTCCTACGCTTATTGGTTAAACTATGATCAGTATCAGTGTTTAGCACAATTGCAGAAATAAGTTCCATTACAGAAGGGTAGCGGGCCGCGAAGCAGCTCGATAGTGGGTTTCAAAGGTGCCCTCCGCTGGAGCAAACCTGAATACCGCCCGAAGGGCGGCTTCAAGGTTAGTAATATTCAATTTAAGACTTTTTAAACATCGAATGACTATGAAGGTCCACCTGAGTAAAAAAAAAGGGACCCAAAGGGATTTGTAGGTAATAACGAGGTTGGGACAAACTGTTGTATACAATATTTCTATCTCATTATCTACAATTTCTTTTACAGATGGAGGCTTATCCAAATTCAAGTGTGCCTCAAAGACAAATACATCTATGGAATGTAAGTAAATATTGTAATGGCTTTTGTATTTTCTCTGTACTGGAGCTGACCTACAGACACCTGGGTGGCGTTCATTACTGTAATTTTTTTCACCTTTTATCTTTTGTCTGTTTCAGTCATTAGACTTCGGCCATGCTGGGGCACCATCTTGAATAGTTTTAGTCGAACAGATTAATCCTAAGACTGTTTTTGAAGCTTAGTACTTATTCTATCGGCCGTTTCTGCCGAACCGCCAAGTTGCGGGACATAAACACACCAACATCGGTTGTCAAGTAGTGGTGTCGGACAAACACAGACACAAAGACACACACACATACCCACATCGATATATACGACGGGATTCTTTCCAAATTATTTTGAAGACTGCGGAATAAATGATAATTAGATGGGGCAATGTCCGGCGAATATGGTGGTTGGGGTAACGTTCACAATTCAAGCTGCTCCAGTGTTTAGAAATATCATCCTCACTGTACGTGGTCGAGCATTATCCTGAAAGAAGAAAACCTTTCGACTTGAAACCAAAGTACTGACTTAAGTCACTCAAGCTGCTCGCAGTAGATCTCCTTTGTTATCATTTGGTTTGGGTAAAAAAGTTCAAAGTGGACTAAACTTTTCAAATCCCACCTAACAGATAACAATACCTTACGTGGGCGAAGACTTTCTTTAGCCTGGGGTTCCGGTGTTTCTCCTTTCCTTACCCACTGTCTCTGGCGCTTGGCATTTTTATAGAGAGCCCATTTCTCGTCACCGGTTACTATTCGGTCCCTGAGACGTGACAACAACGAAGAGAACACATTCACTCTCTGCGTGCAATTGGACTAGGGAGGTTTTTGAAGAACCCATTGACATAATTTGCTGACTTTTCTCATGGCACGCAGGTGTCGATGAATGGTTGAATGTCCAAATCCAAGCTTTTCTGCTAGTTACTTCACAGTTACGATGGGATTTTGTTTCACCAGGGTTTGCAGGATATTTTCATCGAGCTCTGCAGATCTTCCAGAACGAGGCTCGTCTTTTAGGCTGCAGTTTGTAGTTTGTAGTTTCTAGGTTTGTAGGCTTACGCTTATTGTCTGATCCCCATAAACTGCATTAATATTCTTCGCACTTCCCGTTGCGTTGTCGCCTTTATTGGACTCATAAAGCAAAATATGTCGAATATGCTCCTTTGTCACTTCCATTATAGCTTTGAAAAAATAACTGTTAAAATCGAACTACACTCTTCAAAACTTGCACTAACAATAAGGAGAAGGTAAAATTACTACCTGCTTTTATAGCAAGTTGATGCAGGTAGTTTATCCCCTTCCTCTCCTGAATTTTAGTTCATG
>NC_069003.1:10129288-10133229 GCF_001194135.2 Octopus bimaculoides
AACAACGCCAAAACAACGCCAGATCATATATTCAAAATAAATGGAAGTGGAGAGACAAGTTAGTGAAGAGATTGCAAGAGTGCAATGAAATAATTTAACAAAAAACTATATAAATTAATAAAGGACTGAACCAGTGCGTGTGTTTATTACCGGCATAATGCCTCTCCCAAGGTTTAATTGTATATATATATATATATACATATGTATATATATATATATGTATATATATATATATATATATATAAACAAAGAATAAAAGAATATATATATGTCTACATCAAACCTTTTATTTAGATGTCCAGAAATTCCAGTTGCTACCTTGACAACTCAACTCCCATTTAGGTAAGATAAGATGTTTGCTGTGCCAGCGAAACATTTGTTAACAAAAATGCACGGGCTTTTGGAGGTTTTTATTTGTTCCTTTTTGCACAATTGCTTGAGTCTTCCACAAGTTTTTCCAACACGCTACAAGGTGACTAATTATTCAACCATCCAAAAACACAACTGCAACAGTTCTACTGAGCAGCAGCCTCATTACTCAATCTCTCAAATGTGCATCTTGCTAACTGGCCAATTTTTCTACACTGAGCCTTTGCATAACTATCTGGCTTACCGATTTTACTCTATTTCTCTCGCCATCTATATATTTATCTCTTAATCTATTTCGCACTTACCCTAATTCCCGTGGCCGAAGATTAGCATCACGCTTGAAACTCAGTGTACCAAGGAATTTAAATAAAGCTGTTTTGATCCTACACACACACAAGCATCATTACATAAGCTTACATCTGATGTCTTTGTGGACAACACTTCTAACTGTCCCTTCTGAAAGATGGAGATCTTTTGCAATTGTCCTCATGGACTTTCCGGGATTGTGATCAATGGTCTGTTGAATTTGCTGAATAAATACAGATGTTCTGATGACTTCAGAGCGTTTAGAATGTTTTTTATGCTTTGATACTGGTAATACGTTTCCATCTTGAGTCTCTAGTTCCTTACAAACTTTGTTGACGAAAGATCTGGTAACTTTTAAAAATCGAGATTTTTACTAATCTCTATGCTCAGCCTTTATAACCACAATAACAGCATGCTTCTTCGTTTCTTGAGTAAGTTGAGGGTCTGCCATGATTATTTTCTGAAACAAAAATTATACAGAGATAGCAAAAAATGCAACAATGACTCCAAAAAGGTATGCATGTATGTATGTATGTATGTATGTATGTATGTATGTATGCATGGCTTGATAGTTCCGGGTCAATAAGCTCTGATCTTGGGCAGCCAAAGTAAAGCCTTCACTCTCTGCATTATTATTATTATTATTATTATTATTATTATTATTATTATTATTATTATTATTATTATTATTATTTTATCCTGATCCGTTGCTATTCTAGTTTTAGTTTGGATTTCATTTATTTTACAGCTTTTGTGGTTTCTTCTTTTTCTTCATAGTTGTTAGGTAGCATGACTTCTTGTTTGTACTTGTCAGCTTCCTTAAATACTGAAAACAGTTTTTTTGTTTTGTTCGTGTTTTGTGGCTATTTGTATTAGTTTTCTTTGCTTCTGAAGTAGGTATTTCTGTAGTCCTATGGTGGTTATTTTGTAATAGTTTTCTAGCTGTATAAGGCCTCTACCACGTTGTATATATAACCTCTCTATGTCAGATTTTGGGTGGTGCATCCTAAATCCTGTCATTATTTTTCTTGTTTTCCTGTCTATTTTGATTAGTTCATATAGTGTCCAGTTAAGGATATTGTAGCTGTAACTTATAACTGGGACGGCTAAAGTGTTAATACCTATTATCTTGTCTTTAGCATTGAGCTCTGTTTTTAGTATTGATCTAATTCGTCTATAGTATTTATTTTTTATCTTCTCTTTCATTTGTGTGTGTTGTATCGTATCTAGTTCATCGATTCCTAAATATTTGTATGTCCGGCTGTGGTCTAATTCTCTTATTTCATTTGCTTTATCTAATGTGATGTTGCTACTCTTAACTAGTTTTCCTGTTTTCAATGTTGCTTTGGCACATTTTTCTAAGCCAAATTTCATATTTATTTCTTTAGTAAATCCATGTACTGCCTGCAGTAATGTTTCCAGCTGTTTATCATTTGTAGCGTACAGTTTTAGGTCATCCATATATGAGAGGTGGCTGATTGTTTTGCTGTAACAGTTGTATCCGCATCTAGTTCTGTTTAGCGTGTCAGATAAAGGTATCAGTGCCAAGCAGAAAAGGAGTGGAGAGAGCGTGTCTCCCTGGAGGTTGACTTCGTCTTTTATCCTTTTGGGGGTCGATTAAATAAGTACCAGTTACGCACTGAGGTCGATGTAACCGACTTAATCCCCTCCCCCTACTTGCCCTTGCAGCAAAAATTTGAAGTCATCATCATCATCATCATCATCATCATCATTGTTATTATTATTATTATTATTATTATTATTATTATTATTATTATTATTATTATTATTATTTTGCTTTCTTTTGCAGCACAAGAGGTCAAGCAGGAATTAGCCACAAGTCTGAAATACATGAAATGACGAATATTTATATAGATATTTTTGTATATGTTTTTATACCTTTTCCACAAGAACTTTTATTTCTTTATTATTTATATACATATATATATGTGAATTTGCTCAACGAAAACAACAAAAGAACTAACACAAAAAACAACCACAAAAAGTAACTGAAATACTGTAAAATACGTGCTCTTCACCTTCCAGTTAATTAATTACTGGAAAATATTATAACTAAATTATCTAATCGTTTTTTGTGCAAAATTAACTCTTTACTTTTCCAAAGCATTTTCATATGTTTGTCCTAAATGTCCATGCTTGTTTTCAGACTTTAGTTAACTCTTGTTATGTAATATCACATGACCTTTTGGCTAGGGAATTGCACGCGCGATCACGGTATTGGGATTTCAACTTCTGAACAAGCTGAGGAGTTATGTTCGTTATCAAAACGTCATCTCACGTTGTTCTGCGTTCACTCCGATACTCGACGCGTGGTACACCGTGTACCCTGGTCAGGCAACGTTGATTTGACGAAGGGAGTGAGTTAATGTACAGCACAAACATTTGTTTACTTTAGACAAATAATTTAAACAAATAATACGAGAGACTGTTAATCCTTATTTCATACGTTCTGAGTAGTATAAAGCTTTCCTTTCATAAGTTCCAAGTTACTCTGATGGTTGAAACAGATTGAGACTGTCTATCATATACGATGCATGGACGCCAAGGGAATATGTTATGCGTATCACATGTGATACACAGGACAGATAAACAAAAGCTTAGCACATCGAATCAAATTTAAACCATGGTCTGATGCAATATTTCGATGCTATATTTCGATGCAGCGCTCTTTCAACATTTTATTATTATTATTAACTAACTGAAAGGAAGCGAGCTTGCAGAATCATTAGCACTCTGGACGAAATGCTTAATGGTATTTCGCCCGTCGCTGAGTTCAAATTCTGCCAAGGTCGACTTTGCTTTTCATCCTTTCGAGGTCGATAAAATAAGTACCAGTTGAAGATTCAGGTCGATATAATCGAAAAATCCCCACCTCCTACCAAGCTGCCGTTGTAGTAAAAATTAGAAATAACTATTAGCTAACTGAAAGGCGGCGAGCTGGCAGAATCGTTAGCACGCTGGACAATACACTTAGCGGTATTTCGCCTGTCTCTGAGTTCAGATTCCGCCGAGATCGACATTTTCCTTTTATCAATTTGGGGTCAATAAATCAAGTGCCAGTGAAACACTGAGATCGATGTAATCGACTTACCCGCTCCCCTAAATTTCAGGTGTTGCATCTTTAGTAGAAAGGATTATTAACTAACTGAAAGGAAGCGAGCTTGCAGAATCATTAGCACTCTGGACGAAATGCTTAATGGTATTTCGCCCGTCGCTGAGTTCAAATTCTGCCAAGGTCGACTTTG
>NC_069003.1:10133791-10138341 GCF_001194135.2 Octopus bimaculoides
TTTATTGAGTAAAATATTTCGAAGTTAATTAGTCGTCGTGTTTCTTGGAATTGGCTGGTTAGGCTCTGTTGCCGCAGTCATCGCCATCGACCATTGCCTTGGTGCTACAGACACTGCGCTGGTTCGATCTCTGCTGCTAGCTTCCACTGCCGATGGTTAAAATGCGTTAATTGTACGACTAATGTCTTTTTCAGAAAAGCGTGCCAAAGATGAAATTGTTTATTAAAAACGGGTTCCATCAGAAGTCTTGAATGGTATTTTTTTTTTTTTTATGACGTCGGTAATATTTGCATTGGATACAGTGAATTCGGGTTCGATTTCTAAATGTTTTGTGTCTGCCAAATTTTCCTGCTACAGGAACCTCCTGCCAATGTAACGATGAATTCACCAACAACGGTGAATTAAACGAAACGAAAATGTCGCAGGAAGTGTGTAAAGGAGTATGCATTAGAAAAGAGTGAATGCAAGACTAATCATGATTTCAAATTTTGCCACAAGGCCAGAAATTTCGGCGGGTGAGTAGTGAGTCAATTACATCGATTCCAGTTCTCTTATGGTACTTATTTTATTGACTCTGAAAAGATGAAAGACAAAGTCAACCTCGGCGGAATTTGAACCCAAAAAGTCAAGACAGACGAAAATGCCGGTAAGCATTTTGTCCGGTGTGCTAACTATTCTACCAGCTTGCCACCTTCAATGCAAGACTAATAGTGCCAGTTAAATTGCATTGTTGACGAGCTGGTGATGTAACTGAAAACAGCTGGAATACTGACAGAAGATGTATTCCGTGCATACTGCTGAGTTGTCTTATGCGTGGCGTATTGTACAAGCTCATGATACGAAAATCAGTAAAACCAAGAATGTGACAAGAAGAAAAAAAAGGAAGAAAATTTGCAAAAGAGATCAGAATTGTGGTTGAATGTTAGACCAGAGTATAATTTGTTTCAAATTTTGTCACAATTGCAGCAACGTTTTTGGGGAAGGGATTAGTCGATTTGATCGATCCCAGTACGCAACAGGTACTTAATTTATCAAACCCCACAAAGGAAGAAAGGCAAAGTCGACCTCAGTGGAATTTGAACTCAGAACGTAGCGACAGACGAAATACTGCTAAGCATTTCGCCCGGCGGGCAAACGGTTCTGTCAGCTCACCGCCTTAGAACAGTATAATTGCTAAAATACAAGGAAAGATCTGATGAGAATACTTCTATGTACGTGAGCCAGCTAATCGCAGTGAAATCCATAACTGAGTGAGCGATTGGCTGGTGCGTAATCGTTTCTATTTAAACCAGAGAGTCGATGGTTGTATATTGACGTGAATTTGAAGACGAGTTATGCAGTCTATAGAAGTAGGTTAGTATAGTGAAACAATTTAGGTATTTACGAGCTTAGGAATAAAAGCTGCCGAAACAGGCCAGCATCTTTTAACCATAGTAATTTTAAATATACTACTAACAATGAATATGTTTACTACGTGCATGCTGTGCGTGCTCTGGGTGCTTGTGTGCATGTTAAATGTATGTGAATGTATGCTTATCGAAGTGTGTGTGTTGTATACGTGAGTAGAAAGAAGCCGAAACCAATTCGGAAAAAGATAAAAATAATCTTGAAATAAAAAAAAACCAGTCATTTTATGTTTGTTTGTTTTTTTACTTTATTTTATTTTTAAAAAAATTAACAATTCGAACTGACAATCATGAGATAGTGAGTTCGATTCCCAAACAGAGCTGCTTGTTGTGCTCTCGAGTAAGACTCTTTATTTTACGTTTCTCCAGTTCACTCATATGTAGAAATGACTTTGCAGTGTCAATGATGCCAAGCTGTATCGGCTTTTGCCTTTCCCTTGGATAACATCGGTGGTGTGGAGAGGGATGACTGGTATGCATGGGCAACTGCTGGTCTTCCATAAAGCAACCTTGCTCAGATTTGTACCTAGGAGGGGAACTTTCTCGGTGAAATCCCATGGTCATTAATACCTGAATTTGGATCTTTACCCTATTTGAACACACAGAAACATCTTATCGGTATGTTGGTAACCCCGAAGAACAGAATAGTGCGCAACCTAAACTTCAAACACCTCGCCGAGAGCCCTCTCCAAAGAATATTATGCATTTTGGCAAGTTCAAATATGAGATGTTGGATCAAGTATAACAGTAATCGCCCTTGTGTGTTTCTTGGAGTCTGCTGATTAGACTGTTGTTAGAAACAAGACTGTGGAAACCAATGGTATCCTCTCCAAGGAAATAGTAATTGCGAGTGGAGTGCCTCAGGGAAGTGTTACGAGGCCACTGCCGTTTATGGTAGCTCTTTTGGACATACCGTGCCATCAGTTAAACAGACAACTACACTTACTAGCTATACCGACGACACAAAAGTAGTAAAAGGCAATCAAGAAACCTTTCATCTACAGAAAGACCTAGATGTCACAGATAAACGGGCCGAAAAAAACAGCATACAATTTAATCTAAGAATATTCCAAGCCTTCTACTATCAGCCAGTTTTCGCTAACATTCTATCTATATCTTTTCAGTATGATAAAAGTAAATCTTTTGGTCTGTTTTGTAACAATGAAATGTATTTCATCCTGTTCTCAGAGAATCCTCTTGTAAACACGTTTATAGAATGCGTTTATCGTTGCAAATATTGGCAAAAGCATACCTTTAGTTCCTATAAGTGATTTCTACCATTCTATAAAATTCGACCTGTCTTCTTACATTTCGCTTTCACTAAATATATCTACTTCCAAGCCTTCTAATTCACCTATCGCTCTATATCTCTCCACTATTAGTTTTTTGCTAATTTCTTTCTTTCTCCTCCTTCTCTTTCTATAAACTACCTTTGACGTTATATCTACTAACGGTTTTCTGAAAAAAAAAAAATGCTAGCGTTCCCTTTATCATATACGCAGTCATCACATTCTGTTAAAATTTCTTATTGATATGTTTGGTTTCTTTCTTCCCCTGATGAGAAGATTGCATTGTTTTACACCATTTTATTCCTTCTGGAATAATACCAATGTTTTCTTCGAAACATATGTCGGAAGTAAAAAGATTTGAATAACACCTGCGTTTATATATATATGTATGTATAAGATCCTACAGGGCTTGGTATTAAAGTTTCGCTTCAAGTGTTTTACCTGACCCCGAACCGAACGTCCCTGCACTGTTCCAAGTGTCCCACCCTTCTCCTCTAGAGTGAGAACTATGTACTGCAAGAGTTTGGAATTCAAATGCCCAGAGGTATTTAAAATTTAATCTAAACATATGAGAGATCTGCATAGGGTAGATGATTTCAAGAAACATCTTGTCCTCCCGCTGAAACGAGCCCCGTGAGGCTGAGTAGCTGCTTTAGTAAATGTCGTTAGCCATTTTCCGTGGCAACACCATCGCGGTGATTACCGCTGGTCGCGATTGAGCACCTCACTAGTTCTGGGACATGTAGCCCATTGTTCCCTCTGCCTCCATCTTCCGCTGTTTTACCCACCTTTTTTCCTTTTCTTTCCTATCTCTCTTTTGTCCTGCTTCTTTGCATTTTAATGTCCAAATAAAATAAAATAATAAATAATCAATTACTAGAAATCAAGGGAGACAAGCAATATTTTATGTAAAACTTTTGATTTAATTTTTTCGATGCACATTCAACCTTTATATAACTGAACATGTCAGCATTACCGACAGTTATTGCAAGGGAGATAATCATTTCTAGACAAATCAGAATATATATAAAGATACATAGAATGTGTTTATTTAATATTTTTCCTATTCATTACAAATATGCTTTAACCATCAGCCTTGAAATCATCAGACTTAACACGGTTAAAAATTTTGGTAGCAAGTTTGAGAAAAAGAGACCCGCGGCATCTCAAGCAACTCTTGGAAAACTCTTCCAATATAATATGAAGAAATGATCACAGGTCTTATTAGTTTGATTTAGAGCCTCTCTTTTTAACGGTGAAAGTTATTTTCTCTTTCGTTGTATACTCTCCATTTCCAGACACGAATGCTGAAGAAAAATCTCCTCTGACGTGCCTTTTCTTAGAAAGCGATATTGAGAATTCTTCTATTTCGTCTTTTTCCAAAGCGATGTCCAGAGCTTTCGACGCTGAGACCAGAGACATTTTTTAGCAAGTAATTGTTTTCGGATATTTCTTCTGGTGACAGATGATATACGGATATATCTGAAACGATAAATTAATTGTAGTACTATAGAAATATGCTCAAATAATACAACCGTATGTTGTGTTGAATTATTGGTTTCAAATTTTGGCACAAAAACAGCAAGTTTTACCCCCTCTTTACTTTTTCTTTCTTTTCCTTTCATATCTTTCTTGCCTCTTAGTATTCAAATGTTCCAATAAAATAAAATAATAAATAATCAATTATTAGAAATCAAGGGAGAAGAGAACCACGTGGTTCCGGGTTCAGTCCCACTGTGTGGCACCTTGGGCAAGTGTCTTCTACTATAGCCTCGGGCCGACCAAAGTCTTGTGAGTGGATTTGGTAGACGGAAACTGAAAGAAGCCCGTCGTATATATATATATATATATATAT
>NC_069003.1:10138997-10140305 GCF_001194135.2 Octopus bimaculoides
GGCTAGGGCAGCAGACTCGCGGTCATAGGATCGCGGTTTCGATTTCCAGACCAGGCGTTGTGAGTGTTTATTGAGCGAAAACACCTAAAGCTCCACGAGGCTCCCTGCTGTACTCTTTCACCACAACTTTCTCTCACTCATACTTCCTGTTTCTGTTGTGCCTGTAATTCAAAGGGTCACACTGTGTTACGCTGAATATCCCCGAGAACTGCGTTAAGGGTACACGTGTCTGTGGAGTGCTCAGCCACTTGCACGTTAATTTCATGAGCAGGCTGTCCCGTTGATCGGATCAACTGGAACCCTCGACGTCAACATCACGACGAGCACATACACACAGCTACACACACATATATAATTTATACATACATCTTTTGCCTTTTATTTTTTTACAGTCATTGGACAACAGCCATGCTGGGGTACTGCCTTGAAGGATTTAGTCGAACAAACCTATCTCAGTAATTAGCTAGAAAATTCTCTTACATTTCATTACAATGTAATTTGAGAAAAATTAGGCAGTTATTTCTAGCACGTCAAGTTACAATACAGCGATTTCCTTGCGATCTTGTATAAGTTCATCCTATTCTTAAAAAACAAATAACATTACTGTGTGGTTTGAGGGAAATTCGTTTGATACTTTTAGCAGGGCGAGGTGACAATAATTTGCAAGGAAGGTTGCTGTAACTTAACAAGATGTTATAAAGTGGACGGAGCATAGTTATTTTAGCGGATTTAAGGGCTGTTTAGCTATTATTTGTTGCACATCTCACGACCATTTAATACCCTCCTTGCTTTTTTCTAAGTCAGACGTAGTGATGTTTTTTCAATATCTTTCTTCCCATACACACATTTAATTGTCCATTGCTGGGATTTAAGCTACAAATTCGGACAGTCCGTATTCTAAACTGTGATTTAAAAAGAATAATTTCGGAAAATTAACAACAATAATAATAAAATATCGAAAAATTAAAGCAAAATAAAAAAAAAAACAACATCATTCATCTTGTGAATTCCCTAGAGCAGTGCCCCGCAACCATTCTTTTCAAAATTTGGCGGCACACCTGAACTTAAAATATAACTAAATGTATGTGGGAAAAAAATTTATATTCGAGTTACACTACGGCACATCTAGCATCGTCTCGTGGCACACCAATGTACCACCGCATACCGGTTGCGGAGCACTGTCCTAGAGCAGAATAGAAATACCCCAAAATTTACTGAAAATATAACTAAATGTATGGGGAAAAAAATTTATATTCGAGTTACACTACGGCACATCTAGCATCGTCTCGTGGCACACCAATGTACCAC
>NC_069003.1:10141795-10142465 GCF_001194135.2 Octopus bimaculoides
AACTAAATGTATGGGGAAAAAAATTTATATTCGAGTTACACTACGCCACATCTAGCATCGTCTCGTGGCACACCAATGTACCACCGCATACCGGTTGCGGATCACTGTCCTAGAGCAGAATAGAAATACCCCGAGGTTATAGTAGAAGACACTTGCCCAAGGTGCCACGCAATGGGACTGAACCCGGAACCATGTGGTTGGTAAGCAAGCTACTTATATAATATAAATATGCACCTCGCTATACACCTCGGCTGGTTATTTACCACTTCCGAGGTTCCACTCGCTATAAAATATATGTAGCTCGGATTTTATCTACACCATACCTTAACCGTTGTATATATTTATACAATGCGAGTGTGTTAACAAGTGTGTGTGTGTGTGTGTGTCAAACATAGCACAGACGTTTGTATTTTGCTTTACGTACGAATGTATGCACATATTTATTTATGATATGTACGTATATTTCTGTAAGTATACACTTGTGTACTTACGTATATGAGTTCCTAATCATATATATGTATATATTCGTCCAAACGTGTGCGTATGATGTGTATCTAATTGTATGTATATGCCCATATACGTACATGTGCGTGTGTGAGCGCGTAAATATATGTGCATATATATATATATATAATATATGCATATATATATATATATATATATATATATA
>NC_069003.1:10143355-10144149 GCF_001194135.2 Octopus bimaculoides
AAAAAAAAAAAAAAAAAAAAAAAATTTGATATATATATAGCGGCGTACGTACACCCTTGTGCTCACCTTCTATTAGGTATGTATCTAGATTTTGCACGACTCTTACTCTATCTTTTATTCCCCCTCTCATTTTCTTCCTTTTTTCTCGCTCCCCCTCTCTCACATTCCTTGGCCCTCTCTTTCCTTAACTCTCACTATTTCCCACTCGTTTATCTCCCCTGTACTTTTCTCTTTGTCTCTGATTTTTTTCTTCTAATCCTTCAATCCTGCTGCCCCTTACCCATCTCTCCTCCTTCCACGTGACCGGTGTCTTTCTTGGCCTGACTGCCGACCGTCAACACCTCTTATGTCCATCTATGTTCCTGCCTATATTTATGTATGTATATGTATGTATGTATGTATGTATGCATATGTATATGTATGTATGTATGTATGTATGTATGTATGTATGCATATGTATATATATATATATGTGTGTGTGTGTTTATATATATATATATATATGTATGTTTTTGTGTGTGTATGTATATCTATTACATATGTGGGAAATTCTGTCTGTGAGTATTTTGTTTGCGGAGTTGTTAGCTAAATCCTCCTACATCGTTTTATTGATTTTGATGAAACTTGACACGTGAGTAGAACTCATGCCTGGAAACATCATGGCATACTCAGATTGTTGAAAAAAAAAAAACGATTACAAATCAGTGGCCAATTGAAAAAAAAATCAGTAGGAGTTTTGAATGGGAATTTCCATAAGGAAGATATTTTTTTTTTGCAATAATTTTTGCATTTCT
>NC_069003.1:10144797-10147118 GCF_001194135.2 Octopus bimaculoides
GTGTGTGTGTGGAGGCGCGTGGCTTAGTGGTTAGGGTGTCAGCATCATGATCGTAAGATTGTGGTTTCGATTCCTGGACCGAGCGGCGCGTTGTGTTCTTGAGCAAAACACTTCATTTCACGTTGCTCCAGCTGGGGAAGACATACGCCATTGAAATCGGGAAACCGGGCCCATGAGCCTGGCTAGGCTTTAAAAGGGCGTATTTATTTATCTATTTATATATATGTATGTATGTATGTATGTATGTATGTATGTATGTATGTAACTGGGTTTCGTATTAATTTCGTAGGTTTCAAGATAATTAGCAACTTTGCCCTCAATTAATGTTATGTTATTTACACAGAAAGGAAATTACATTACTATAAATATTTTTCTAAGTATAAATTGTTATTTTTATCTATAGAATTTATTCTTATCAGTCGACTCTGATTTAGAACAGTGGGAGGTGAATTAGCTGAATTGATAGATTTCAGCAAATAGGTGCAATCGTTTCTGTGTGGTAAGAAGTTTGCTTCTCAACGCCGTCGTTTTGGGTTCAGTCTCAAATAGGTGCAGCTGTGGTACTAACTTTGCTTCTCAACGACGTTGTCTTTGGTTTAGTCCCAAATAGGCATGGCTGTGTGATAAGAAGTTTGCTTCTCAACGATGTGGTTTTGATTTCAGTCCCACTACGTGGCACCATGCGCAAGTATTTTTGCTGTAGCTTCGAGCAGACCAAAGCTTTCTGAGTTCATTTGGTAGACGCAAGGGTGTGGCTTGAGAGAGATTTGGTAACTATTTCTTACAGCTACGCTACGACAGCTTATTTGATTCCTACGCAACGGACAAAAATTAAAGTTTTTTTTTTTTAATTAAATTGATATTTAAGTTGCAACAAAATTAAAATGATAACAAATGAAGCAAAACAATATCTAATTTACAGATATAAAAGTAAAATTCCAAGAAATAAATAAAATCGCATACAAAGGTGCTGTAACTTACTGTAATGTTATAGTAGCTCTCCCTGTTATAGGAACTGAAATTGATGCGGTATAGAAGTCTTTCCCTGCAAGTATGGTTCTGTTTCCTAAAGCCTCTCGGTATCGAAGATAATATAAAGGGCAAATTGTTTTTACTTTTTGTTCTCTTTGATAACGATTATCAGATCAACTCATACTAAACAGACTTCTAGTCAAGTGTTCCAGCTGTGACCTATCGTTTTATTTCTATTAACATTTCCCCCTGTCAATGTACATTCAAGGATATATGCACCCTTTCCTTCTTGCGTCATTTGAAAGGGATTTAGCTTCTGTTTCTAGCAGATTTTGTGTATGTTAATATTGATTTCAAATTTTGGCACAAGGTTAGCAATTCCGGGAGAGGTGAGGGGTAGGGGTGGAAATCGATTATATCGGCCCCAGTGCTCAACTGGTATTTATTTTATCGACCCCGAAAGTATGAAAGACAAAGACGTCCTCAGCAGAGTTTCAACTCCGAACGTGAAGACGGACGAAATGCCGTTAAGCATTTTGTCCGGTACAGTAACTATTCTGCTAATTCGGCGCCTTCGTGTATGTAAATATTGATTTCAAATTTTGGCACAAGGCCAGCAATTCCGGGGGAGGAGGCAAGTCGATTACATCGATCCCAGTGCACAAATGCTACACATTTTATCGTCCTGGGAAGAATGAAAGGCAAGGTCGACCTCCGCGGAATTTGAACTCGGAACGCAAAGATGAACGAAATACCGTTCATCATTAGTCCAGCATGCTAACGATTCTGCTAGCTCGCCGCCTTTGTGTATGTAAGTATCAAGAGAGGAGGCCATAGAAAGGGTGGGGATCTAGGGATTAAATCCAGCTTATGAAATAACAGCCAGGTTTAATTACACTGTGATAAAACTTCAATTTTTCTCGTGTCTTTGGTCAGTAAGTGTTATTTCTTACTTGCTTCTATCTAGAATTCAAAGGAAATGACTACTAATCCCTTCAAACTTTGCTTTTGTCACCTGGACCTCAATGTTTTGAAACTGATCTATTTCCCATTACATTTCAGACAGATTCAGTGCTGAGTTGCTGAAGCAGAAATATTGTTATAGCAAATACTCTGCTCAGTATCACAGATTTGCTTGTCAGTTGCTTGACCTTGAGCATGTCCCTTAGTAGCTGACTCTATGTGCATCTATGATAATATAACAGGAATAGTGGGGGAGCATCACAGCCGTGTGTTGAGAGGGATTCTTTGTTATGCCTGTGGGGATGAGGTGAACCGGCCCAGGGTCCCCACCGGAAGAGGAAGAGGGAGCAACGAAGTGAGAGAAGTAGCACTAGCGTGGTCCTCTT
>NC_069003.1:10147802-10151941 GCF_001194135.2 Octopus bimaculoides
TCTTAAACTGCGTTTGCCAAGCTGGGAACGGTCAGGTGGACAGGGAAACAGGTAGACATGTACGCAATGGAAGTTCGGAGACTGGCTATGCTATCTGGTTTTACCGGAGAGAGACTAAAAAAAAGGCGGCACGATTGGCTTTCGTAAACGGCTTCCTTGTTTATGGGCTGGTGTTTCAAGTGCGAGGGACCGCACACGGCAAGGGACTGCGTGGAGGTGAAGCCTGAACAGTGATTGTTAATTCCCAAAATAATGTCTTTGTGGATGGAATGCTGCATCACGGCTTGGAGGTTTACAGAATTGTCGCTGGAGGAGAGGAAGTGAGCGGAGTATCATTCCTCTGCGAGACGTCCACCTAGGTGGATGGCAGATTTCGACGTAAGGTGAAGTGAGGAGGTGACGTCTGAGATCAAGTGGGTTGAGTGGGGATGAGGTGAACCGGAAAGAAAGGGCAGTGGTGTCAACGACTGAGGGACCCCACTGGAAGAGGAAGTGGGTGCGACGGAGGTAGCACCAACATGGTCCGCTTTCGGCCTCGAGCAGTCGTGGTGACGCATGTGGATGCGTGAGAAACAGGGCTTTAGCAGTAGCTACTAGCGATAGGTGAGACGTGTAGGGCACGTCTTGGATTTAACACAGCTGGACAGCCAACGCTGAGAGGTAGGCAAACCGTATTTTATTCCTCACATTACAGCAGGGGTTTTCAAACATTTTGACTTGCGGACCCCTTTATATTTCAGGCTTTACCTTAGGGACCCCCTTATAAACGCTTATGAAATTTATACATAAATATTTGCTTAAAATAACATATATTTTTGCATTTATTTATTTAACAGTATTTAACAAATAGGTTTATTATCAATTAAAAGATTTCGATAAAAAACATATATAAAATCAAATTGCGCATAAAAAGTATTTGCTGTCTACGGACCCCCTGTCTTGTCCTTGCGGATCCCCTGTGGTCCGCGGACCACAGTTTGAAAACCCCTGCATTACAGTTCCCTCATACTACAACTTTAGACGACGTTACTGCTATCTTCAGCACGTCAAGACAGAGACCTACTCGTTGTCTGGCGTGTGTCCTTACTATTTTGTTAGGCCGTTAAGAGTATAGTTAAAAGGGACTTATCTGCTTTTTCCAGCGCAATTATGCAGTGGCTCCCTTATGAAAAATCAAAACTTAATTTATATTTTTAAAGGTTGAAGTTATAAGAAAATATAAATGAACTTATCGAAATATATAATGTACAAATACAAACGTGAATAACAAAGAGAAATATATAATAAATAAATAAACTAATAGATATTTAGTAAATATCACAAGCATTGAAGTTTAAGTAACCAGTGAGTAACAATCTCTTTATAAAGGAAACTAGAGATGAAGTACAGTAGTTTACCTGTACATACCGGTGTAGTATGATAATAACTTCCAGGCAATTTGAATCAGGTGTTATCACGAAATTTCTTAGATAATGAAATGACATTACAAATATCGAGAATAACTGTGAGGGGTAAACATTAAATACTTAATACGTTCTCCACCTACACAAATAAGTAAAACGACACATGAGCGGTTGTACAACCTACTGGAAATAGTAGTTACACACCGTCCCTCCCACCACTACTACTGGCTCAAGATCCCTCATAAAGCTTTGAGAAAGAGTGAGCTGAATAATGTAATCCGGGTTCTTTTACTTTTTTCAGTCATTTCACTGCGGCCGTGCTGTAGCACCGCCTTTAGTCGAACAATTCTATATGTATATTTATATTATATACTCTTTTACTCTTTTACTTGTTTGTCATTTGACTGAGGCCATGCTGGAGCACCGCCTTTAGTCGAGCAAATCGACCCCAGGACTTATTCTTTGGAAGCCTAGTACTTATTCTATCGGGTGTCTTCTGCTGAACTGCTAGTCACGGGGACGTAAACACACAAGCATCGGTTGTCAAGCGATGTTGGGGAGACAAACACAGACACACAAACACATACACACATATATATATATATATATATATATATATATATATATATATATATATATATATATATATATACATATATACGACGAGCTTCTTTCAGTTTTCGTCTACCAAATCCACTCACAAGGCTTTGGTCGGCCCGAGGCTATAGTAGAAGACACTTGCCCAAGGTTCCACGCAGTGGGACTGAATCCAGACTGGTTGGTAAGCGAGCTACTTACCACACAGCCACTCCTGCGCCTATGAATATGTTTTGATGAAATTTTACAGAAACACCTTTCAAACAGCATAGATTACGATTATAAAAAAAAATTGTAGGAAAAATTAAGTACAGGGGTCGATACGTTCCTGTAAACCCTTCAATGTGGTACTCCAGCATGGGCACACTGCAATGATTGAAAAAAAGAATAAAAGAGATAAGACACACAATGTAGGTCATTGTACTACTGCTATTTATACACTTAATATCCTGTTGTCGTGACTCTATTTATTCGTAGCACTATTAGACGTTTGGGAATGTAAGCAGTAAGGGAGTGGCTTTGTGAAAGACCAAAATGAATGTGGTTGCATGCATTACTACCGTCCTTTCCCTCTCTCTTATATTTCAAAGTGTGGTGCTAATTTTATTGGTCAAGTATGCTAAACCGATATTTTATGTTCATTGTTAACTGAAGAAAGATTGCCGACCAAGTAGAGAACTTGTACATCAACGGCTTTTGTATCTCCCCTCGCTCCAATGGTGAAAAAAACTCTTCTAAGTGCATTATGGTTGTGTGTTTGTGAATCGATGTGGTCAAATCCTTCTAGCTTTGCTTTTTCTTTATCAGTCAAGCAATAAAATCATCAAATGAACAGAGACAAACGACATTTTACGGATATTGAATTCTTTATTTTTTCATAGTTATTGAATTATTATATAATTGAAAACATGCAACCTTGGTTGCAGTTAATTATTGTAAAGGAGATCATCACTTCTAGATAAATCAGGATATATATAAAGATGCTCAGTATATGCACACTTAATATTTTAGCTACTAATAACATATATTTTTAATCATTGGTTATTAATCATCGTTATTTGAAATCATCAGACTTATCCTGGTTTTAAAATATGATAGCAAGTTTGACTAAAAGAGACCCGTGCCATCTCGTAAAAGAACACGATTAAAAATAGAGTCCTTACTATATAATATGTAGAGATGGCCATGGGTGTAGTGTTTTTCACTTTTAATCATTACTTTTATGATAGATTATTGATGTCTCCTTCGATTTGTATTCTAAGCTTGCAGAGACACCGGTTCCAAAGTATGAAACACTGCCTTTGACTCCCGATTCCTTAGTTTGAATTCCCGAGACGTCTTTTGAAACGCTTGTTCCAGAAGATTTCTCTAATTCTTTCGAATCCGGCATTTTCCACTAATATTTGTTTCCGACAGGAAAGGATATATCTGAAATGAAAAATCGATTGTAGTAGCTCTGAGAAAAAAATCCACACCTAATATAAACATATATTGCGCAGAATTATTAACAAACTTTCTTGTAAACGGTTATTTTTATAATGATATAGTCGATGTGAAGGCGCATGGCTCAGTGGTTAGAGCGTCGAGCTTACGATTGTGAGGTTGTGAGTTCGAATCCCGGACCGGGCTACGTGTTATGTTCTTGAGCAAGACACTTTATTTCACGTTGCTCCAGTTCACTCAGCCGTAGAAATGAGTTGTGACGTCACTGGTGCCAAGCTATATCGTCCTCTTTCCCTTTCCCTTGGATAACAATGGTGGCGCTGGAGAGGGGAGGCCGGTATGCATGGGCGACTGCTGGTCTTCCATAAACAACCTTGCCCGAACTTGTGCCTGGGAGGGTAACTTTCTAGGTGCAATCCCATGGTCAGTCATGACCAAATGGGGTCTCAGTCAGATATAGTCGAAGTGTACTTCTATATCACGACGCATACACACAAAGCACAGATACACGCACATACTCTCCCTCTGCGCACACACATTTACAAACATACAAATATTACATACACATCCATACATATACTTGCATACACACAAACATTTACATATATAAATGCATTCACATGCATACATACACACACATGCACACACACACACACACACACACACACACACACACACACACACACACACACACAC
>NC_069003.1:10152355-10155998 GCF_001194135.2 Octopus bimaculoides
ATGTATATATATATATATATATGGGCAACACACACACACACACACACACACACACACGTACGTACGTACGTACACCAATTGCATACATATTTTTTGTACGCATACATGTTCGTACGTGTGTGTGTTGCCCGTATATCAACAAAACACTTTTTTCCTCGATGGAAAAAAAAGACAACAATGAAAGTCTTAACAAAACCTTACTCGTCGCTATAAGGGGACTTAACTCCTGCTGTAAGCGATGGTGGATTTCTCCGACTTGAATATTGTTAAAAGTTTTGGTTGAAAATTTATTTTTACTGTTATTGGTTGGTGCTTCTGGGAAAAATAAGTTGATGAAAATACAGCTAGGGCATGACGAATGTCTTCCTAAAATTGGAGCGACATGCGTGCTAATTTGTGGACGTGCATAAATTACATTCATGTATACACACACGCACATTCTGCCTTTTATATATACAGATTAATGAGGCGGTTATCTCCCCTGTCTGCTCTGCCTGTCTATATGTATATTGCGCACTTCATGCAGCATTAAGGGTTTTAACTCTTATTTCTTGCAATACAAGAGCTGTTAACTGCCATCAGTCATAAATAGCGGCGATTAAATTTTCCATAACTGTTACCTGCTAGATGGTGGTAGGGGTCGCTCCCCTTGCTAACGATATATATTGTATATAAAGCGTGCATGATACATAAAACAATTGTCATTGACTAAATTTTTTAGCTTCAAATACGAAGGGAGATCACTTGTTAAAAGCTAATAGAAAAATATGAAAAAAAATTACTTTTGAAGGGTTTCGCTCCAACAAATAGAACCTAGTATTCTATGTTTTGAAAGTCTTGTACTTATTTTATCGGCTTTCATTACTGAACCTCTGATTTACGAAGATTTAAACAAACCAACAATGGTTGCCTATCGGTGAATGTTAATTTAACATATGCGCCAGTCAATTTATAACGAAACAACTTATTTTAAATGGACAAAAGTGAATGTAAAATATATGAAATTAGCAATTTAGAGAATGAATTTATTCCTAAATATACAGAAACGTGCAAACTATATTTCCTAAATCACGAATTGTGTTATCTAATGCTGTCATATATGATTAAGTTCATATGGTAAAATTTAAAGATTTGGTTGCTATTTTTAGCACTTTGAACAACCTAATAGATGTAGTAGTAATAACACTCCCTCTTTTAGTTGGGTCCTCTTTAAATTGACTTTCATATATCTTAAGTTAATATTCATTTAAAATTAATATTCATTTGTTTTAAATAAATGTTTATCTGATTTAAATTAAAGCACATACAATTTAAATCATATTTGAGATATTTTTCTTTGGGATTCACAAATTCTAATTTGAAATTCATTTATTTAATTTGAGGTTTATTTATTTTAATTTGAGGTTCATACTTTTTAATTTGAAGTTGAATTGTTTTCATTTGAGTGAAATAATGTAGAAGCGCTGCAGATTTTTAAACACGTTATTCAAGGATTTAGAACAAGTATTCTCAAGCAATGTCTTTCTAGCAGACGACTAGCAGTTCTCAAAAATTATGAGGGGGAATCGTAAAATAAATTGAAGTTAATTATATAATGTTAATTTGGAGAGGGCTTACTTTCGTTAGCCATCTTAAATTTTCATAAACTATATACCTATTTTTGAAAGCTGTCTAAAATTTTGAAAGGAAGCAATATGAAGAGTCTATAGGATAAATGACAAAAATTTGATTTTTCTTTTTTGCAAATCTATTTGTAATGTGTTTCTCCCCCCGCCTTTTTGTTGTTGCCTATTTTCTTTTTAATCATGAGGGAAGGAAAGAGCGCCATAATCCTTTTCAGAACTTCGTGAAAGGGAGATAGGTAGGAAGAAAAGAGTGAAAGCGGGAGGGCTGGAAGGAGGAAATGAGGAAGGAAAGAAGGGAAGAAGGGAGAGAAACAGTGAAAAGGGAAAAGAATAGGAGGAAAGAAGGAGGGAACGAGGAAAGGTGGTGGATATCCTCAAACCGGAGACTTGGGCGAAATGCTTGCAAAAGAGTAGACGCCGGTGAAGGCATCCCAGGTGGTAACTTTAAAACAGGAGGCCAATTAGACCGCGGTAACTTCTTTGCTGTTTTGTAGGCTTCCTTTATATTGCAGACGACATTACTGCCATGTCTAGCACGTCAATTAAAAGACCTACTTGTTGTCTCGTATGTCTCATTTCTGTTTTGTTAAGATAAATATTGCCAACAATGGAGATTAAGTAATCATTGTGCAATAATTTCTATATAAAGGCAACTGGAGGTGAAGTGAAATAGTTTTCCTGTACATTCAGTTATGGTACAAAAATACTTTCAAATTTTGTTACAAAGCCACCACTTTTGGTGGAGAGGCTAAGTTAGCGACTTGTTATATTGTATGTATTGTTCCTATTTTGTTAGAACGTGTGTTTGTAGTTTGAGGGATATTTTCTGTTACATTTAAACGACTACCTAGTGACTGTCCATTTGACTTTTACAAACAAAAAGACAAGTACTTTCTAATTTATATTTATGTTACAACAGCTTAAAAAATGAAGCACGCACTATTTGTTATTTGCAGATATAAGCGTAAAATGCAAAAGAATTATGATAAGCAAGTAAATGTTTCGTAGCTTACCGGGATCTTATAATACTTCTCTGTCTTTCTCTTTCAGTTTCAGCCTTTGTCGTTTTCTTTCTGCGAAAGAAGGTCGCTGTAACAAGATATAAGTCGACAAGTATATATACAAATATATGACGTAAGTAAATGCAACCAATAAGAAACAAGCTTCAAAAAAAATTTTTCTAAGAAAAGACATTAATACAGAGAAAATATTACTATTCACAATTTTTTTGCCCATTTACGGACCTTCCATTTGACACCAGGTTCGATAGGAAGTCTACTGTTGAATTACAAGTCGATGGCAACTCTGATTAAATTAAGCTACATTTAGATGAAGAGGGAACCACCAACCAAGTTTAGACACTTTTCTTAATCTATGAAAGTGTTTTATGATCGAAGTATGACTTCAATTGAACTGTTTCACTAATTCTCGTGACGTATACTTTTGATTTTCTTCAACTGCGGTTTTCAGAAGCTCAATATCGATAGAAAAAATTCCCCAGCAAAACTGGTCAAATAATCGTTCGCATGGCTGGATACTTAAAACCTCATTCCGTGAGTAAATGAATATTTTGAAGCACTCATTTTGAATCCATACCGCATGAAGTGTCTAATACCGGTATGAGCTGAATTCCTTTCTATATGGTTAAAGCCAATATGAATTTAAGCACTATGGTATAGAGTAATTTACAAAGAAATGAAGAAAAAAAAGGAAATACATGGAAATGTAAAAATAAAAATTATCAGAGATGTATTGCAACTCAATTTAAATGAACAATGCAATCATTACATCAATTTAAAATGCAGAGCAATCCTCAGCTGCACAAAGACATAGAATTTAATTAAATTAGAACAGATGGACACATTAGTATAATTAGACCGAAAATCTCCAAGACGTTAAGGAGATAAACAAAGAACATGTGTCCATCTGTCCTAATTTAATTAAATTCTATGTCTTTGTGCAGCTGAGGATTGCTCTGCATTTTAAATTGATGTAATGATTGCATTGTTCAATTAAAT
>NC_069003.1:10156450-10164970 GCF_001194135.2 Octopus bimaculoides
GAAAGAGGGAGGGAGAGAGGCAAAGAGGAATGGGAAGAGAGAAGGTTGGCGAAAGAAAGGAGGGAAAGAAGGAGAGATGGAAAAAGGGATAGGAAGGTATCTTCAAACCGGACACTTGGTCCGAATGCTTGCAACATGCAGTTTTGATAAAGAGCGAGCTGAATAATACAATCCAGGTTATAACTAAAACAAAAGAATGTTTCAGCTGCGTATAGACATTGATGATTAGTCGGCGCAAGAAATGATGAGTCGAGACTCAATAACAGCAACAACAACGGCAATGAAAGCATTAACTTATTTCTTTTCTGCATTAGGCCCCTGACGAAAATGTCGAATTTATATCTCTTTACAGAACACACTAGTTTATTTATTATTACTAGTTTGGTGGTCAGAACACTGTGCTGCGACCCGTCTTTGCTCTTAACAGTAAATGAAAATGAAATTAATTGCAAAATATTAATTATAAACTGCGCAGTATTTTTATGGAATTGCACTTGTGCGCATGCGTTAGGTGATAGGTGATATAAAAATTTAGTTCAATTATAAAAAATACGCTTTTCGCCATCCACTCACCATCTCCACCACCACCACCACCACCACCACCACCACCACCAACTTTTCTGCCTTTCCCTTCAACTAATCAAATGAAAGCGTTACAACTACGTTTCCTCTGCCTCACGTCATGGACGCTTCTCTCTCCCTCGTTTTTCTCTCTCTCTTGTTCTTTCTCCCTCTAATCACGTGAGGGCGTTACCGACGTCATAAGTAACGTAATAATAAGCAGAATTATTATAAGATGGTTAATTTTTCTGTGAATTTTAAAGAAAGAAAAGCAGAGAAAGTTTATTGACCTCATTAATCAAATAATGTTATCGCTGTAATGAAGGAAAATAAAATAAAACGCATTAATTAAATGAGTAATTCTGGTAAAAAAGAATAAAATTAAATGTGGAACGCAGTCAGATCCGGTTTTACGTATGGCTCAGGGTCTCCAAAACTTTGAGGAGAAGTAAGCGTTGAGTCCCTTATAATTCTGAAAAGCCTAAAGCTTGGCATTAAAAATTAAAAAATATATTTCTACAGCAATCAAGTTATTTGTAATGTTTTTTAATTGTCTATTTTCTTTTAATCCAATAGAATTCTTTTAAAATTATTGAACCCTTTCGATTATTTGGCCCTATTAGTTTACTAAGAAACATTAAATACGAGTTCTTCTGAAGCTTCCGAGACTTCATTAAATTTGGGTGCATCTACAAACTGTTTGAGGTCTCTAGATTAAATGAAGCCTATCTTATCTTGTTTTGAATAAGCAAAATCGTAGGATCCCCCGAAACCTGTTGACTGAAGTGGTTCATTAGGTCTAAATCCGGCCCTAATCGTAGGTCTTGTGGAGTGAATCTGACTTTCGGCAAATATAATGATACACATTTCAACAGTATATATACTTGTTCTGGGAGCAATTAAAGACGTATTTATGTTATACACAAGTAAACTTCAAGTTACCAATAGGTCAGTAAAATTTAAAGTGAGCACTGAAGATATTTGGAATATACTTTCAGCGCCATCTTTTTGTTGGAGCACACGTATATAAACTCTTACGGGAAGTGTTAAACACTTGAATTAACTAATATTATCACTGAAATTATTGGATAAAAACATCTTAAAGAAGTGTTTAAAAATCTAAAGAACTGTAAGCAAGGTAAAATAACAGGAATAAATTCTGCTGAATAACGTCATTACGATGTTAACTTCCTTGTTGTTTTTCAGATCTCCTTCGTAGATTTTTAGGACATCAGGATGTGGTTTGAGGGAGAATAGCCTACTATTTCTAGCTTGTCAAGCAACTCATGCATGTTAGTCAAAACTCTGATAAAAAAAAGTTCATTTAATTACGTTTGGATGTGGTTTACAAAAAAAAAGAAGACTGTTACTTCATCTTTGTTATTTTGTCAGTGTCTTTTCTATTTGTATAGGACGTTAGGGAATAATTTCAGTGAGATTTCTCTGTTGCTTCCTGCAGGTAAAACGACTCATAGTTAAAACTTTAGAGGAAGGTTCTCTTAAATACGTTAGGGTGTGTATGATTTGAGGGAGATTTGTCTGCTATTTCGAGCAGGTGAGGAGATAGTGTAACGACTTGCTATATTGTATGCATTTTTCCTATTTTGTTAGAACGTGAATTTGTTCTTTGAAGGGTATTTTATGCTATTTTTAACGACTACCTCACGATACGATTGTCTATTTAACACTTATAAACAAAACAAAAGTTTTTATTTTACTTGATATTTATGTTACGACAATGTTTTAAAAAAATGAAGTAAGCACCATTTGTCATTTGCATATATAAGGGTAAAATACATAATAATAATAATAATAATAATAATAATAATAATAATAATAATAATAATAATAATAATAATAATAATAATAAGCATCTAAAGGTGTTGTAACTTACCTCGATGTTATAATACTTCACGCTCTCTCTGTCTGTCTGTCTCTGTGCGTGTGTCTCTCTATTTCTAGGAAAGAAAGTCACCTTAGAGAGATCTAGTCATACACTAGAATCAGCCAATAAGAATGATTCTACTAAAAAGACGTATGAATTCACCTTTTCTGGCCTTTCATTTGTCACTAAGTTCGATTGCAATTCTACTGTTGCATGACGAGTCGACGGCAGCTCATTAACTAAGCAAAGAAACAATCAGATGAAGAGGAACCCCCACTGACCAAGTTTAGACACTTTTCTTAGTTCATGAAGGCTTTTTATGATCGGATTGAGAATTGAATTGATCTGTTTCGCTAATTCTCGTGAAGTTTGCTTTTGATTTTATTCAACTACGGTTTTCAGAGGCTCAGTATCGACAGAACTTTGTCGTCCAGATAGAGAGAAAAATTTACCGAGCGAAACTGGCCAAATAATTGTTCACATGGCCGGACATTCATAAATAAAATGAATATTTTGAAGCGCCCATTTTGAATTCATACTGCATACAGTATCTAACATGGTCTTGATCTAAACTTTATTTAAAAGGTTAAAACTTATACGAATTTAAACATTATGGTATTGAGTAATTTTCAAAGAAAGGAGAAAAAAGAACATTAAATGGTAAAAAATAATATTTATTGTAATAGATGTATTGAAAAAGGATCGAAGTAAACATATCAAAAATGCGATAAGACTTTCTTTCAGACACCTGTGATGATAATCGAATAAAATTCGAAAAACGATTACGGTTGTTCATATTTTTCTATCTATAAAGAAACAGATTGACAACCAGCGTTTGTTTGATTACGTTCCCTTTTAACTTTGCGGCTCGGTAAAAGAAACCCTCTGGAATAAATACCAGATTTGAAAAAAAAAAAAAAGAAAAGTACTGGGGACGATTAAATCGTGTAAACCATTCAAGGCGGTACTCCAATATGAGCATAGTCTAGTGACTGAAACAAACAAACAAAAGACATACGACATACAAATATAGATCATAATGATTTGTAGAGTTAATAGCATGTTAACTATTTGTGTAGTTAACAGGCTGTACAAATATAGATCATAATGATTTGTATAGTTAATAGCATGTTAACTATTTGTATAGTTAACAGGCTGTACAAATATAGATCATAATGATTTGTATAGTTAATAGCATGTTAACTATTTGTATAGTTAACAAGCTGTATAAATAGTTAACTATTTGTATAGTTAATAGCCTGTTTTCTTGTTAGATTGTTAGACATAAAGTAACGTAAGTAGTAAGTGAATGGTTTTGTGAAAGATACAGACCAAGATGAGTGTGGCTGAATGCATTAGCTGATTGCTTATTGTGATCATTCGTCTTTTGGCTTCCTGTAACTTTACTTTCTTTTACAAACCCAGTGAATATACATATATTTCCTATTTCAAAGAAATTCGAACAATACATATAAGACCCAAGTTAAAAAGATTCTCAACAATTCAACTTCTCTGGTTGACATTAAGGCACCCACCCTCAATAGGAGCCTTAACTCCTACATTTTAGAGCTCCATTACCTCCATTTTTCAGGAGCAAAATCCTTTTAACAGGTTCCATAAGACTGGAATTTTGGAATCTGTGCATAAAAATCAATAGTATGGGATACATATGTCCATGATTAGAATTTTTTTAGGGTGTGTAAAGAGGGGAAAAACCCTCATCTGCAATTTTGATGAAATTCGGATCATAGGTATTCCAGTTCATTAGAGAAAATTTAACAGAAAAGTCTAATTCTTCAGTTGCATGTAACACGGGCAACGCCGGGCATCTCTGCCAGTGAATAATATAATTTATACATACAGAAGTAGGTGTGTACACATGTGTATGATTTGTACATTTAGAGAAAACTTAGTCGCGATTTATAAATTTCACAGAGCTCTGAATAATGTGCTCAACACATTTCCATTGTACCACTCTGCTCAAAGTGTGTGTCACCAAATAAATAACGTGTTATTTCTTTTCTTGCCTGTTCTCAAATTATTTCTATCTCAGAATATATGTTATTTATGTATTGCATATTTATATATTTATATTCATTCCACAAAAAGCGTGTTACTGAGTGTGTATGTTGTCATTCTTCCACAGCTTGAAAAACGATGCTGGTTTGCTTTCGTCCCCCCGTAGTATGGTGGATCGGCAAAATCAATCGACAGACCAAAAACTAAGTACTGGAGTCAATTCGTTCGAATAAAACCTTTCAAGGCGGTACTCCAGCATGGCCGCAGTCCAATAACTGAATCATATAAAAGATACAAGCCATACACATATAGTTCATGATTCAGCTATTCGTACAGTTAACATCCTGTTGCCGTGACTCAGTACTCTAGCCGTATTATCAGACATTAAGCAATCCATCAAATGGGTAGCTTTGTGAAAGACAGAGATCAAGTTGAATGTGATGGCATACATTAGTACCGTCGTATTGGGAGAGGGTGGAGGCGCAATGGCCCAGTGGTTAGGGCAACGTACTCGCGGTCGTAGGATCGCGGTTTCGATTCCCAGACCGGGCGTTGTGAGTGTTTATTGAGCGAAAACACCTAAAGCACCACGAGGCTCCGGCAGGGGATGGTGGCGAACCCTGCTGTACTCTTTCACCACAACTTTCTCACACTCTTACTTCCTGTTTCTGTTGTGCCTGTAATTCAAAGGGTCAGCCTTGTCACACTGTGTCACGCTGAATATCCCCGAGAACTACGTTAAGGACACGTGTCTGTGGAGTGCTCAGCCACTTGCAAGTTAATTTCACGAGCAGGCTGTTCCGTTGATCGGATCAACTGGAACCCTCGTCGTCGTAAGCGACGGAGTGCCAACAATTAGGAGAGGAAGGAGTGATAAGGTTGTTGCACCTTTGTTTATTCATTATTATTTCACGTATCACGATAGACTGTGAGCATTCTCTATAATTTCTTATCCTTTATATTTCACTTGTTCCAGTCAATGGACTGCAGCCATGCTGGGATATCTCTGTGAATGTTTTTATGCTTCAATATATCCCTCAACACTATGCTACCCGCTTTCTACAGAAATATATAAATATACAATACATGAATAACATATAACCTGGAATAGAAATAATCTAATTTAGAAGAGGCAAGAAAAGAAACGACATTATATATTTGCTGACTCACTCGCTGAGCAGAATAGTGCAGCGGAAATGTATTGAACGCATAACTCAATGGTCTTTCAATTGAAACTATGCCCTGCGAACAAATAGAGGCAATCTGCGAAATTTATAAATAGCAACTGATTTTGCTACAATTGTACACACCGTATACACGTGTACATACTCATTTCTATATGTATAAATTATATAATGCGATACAAGTTTATACTGCGCGGCTTCTTGAGCAAGTGTTTTTTCTGCAAGAGCCCATAAAATACGCTTGTAGAAGACTGTCAAATAGATGCATGTGTGCGTGCGTATGTGTGTGTGTGAGTGAGTGTGTGTGCGTGCCTTTGTTTGTGTGTGTGTGTGTGTGTGTTTGTGTGTGTGTGTGCGTGCGTGTGTTTGTTTGTGTGTGTGTTTGTGTGTGTAAGCGTGTGTTTGTGTGTGTGTGTATGTGTGTGTGCGTGCGTGCGTATGTTTGTGTGTGTGTGTGTGTGTGTTTGTGTGTGTGAGTGTGTGTTTCTGCGTGTGTGTGTTTGTGTTTGTGTGTGTGTGTATGTGTGTGTTTGTGTGTATGTGTGTATGTGTTTTTGTGTTTGTACCTCCCGCCACTTGGCAACCGGTGATGACATCTTTACGTTCACGTAACTTAGCGATTCTGTATAAAAAAGAAAAGAAAGAAAAACGCTAAATAAATAACAGACTTAAAAATAACAATAAAAAAAGTGCTCAATTAATTTTCTCAGCCTCTTTTTCTTTAAAATGAACAGAAATATTAAGAATCATTAGTTTAATTGAGCAGGTCATAAAAGCTTAGATGTATATCCTTCGTTTTCATGCTCTGAGATCAGATTGTGCTAAGGTCTACTTTGCCTTTCTTCCTTTCGGGGTTGATAAAATAAGTACCAGTTGAGCACTAGGGTTGATGTTATCGACTTAGGCTTGCCCCGAAATTACTGGCCTTGTGCCAAAATTCGAAATCATTATTTACTTAATATCTATTAGTTCTTTTTATAAATATATTTATTAACTGTATATGTAACTTTGTTATTTACCTTCGTAGCTGTACATTATATATTGGGAGAAGTTATTTTATATTTAGTTGTAACTTAAACCTTAAAAAATAAAAATTGTGTCTTGATTTTTTTTTTTCATGTAAGTTTAAATAAGGTAGTCACTGCACAGTTGCGCCGAAATAGTAGATAAATCACCCTCGAATTATACTCTTAACATCCTAACAAAAGCTGTTTGAACTTGAAATGCTAGAAATCGTAGTAATGTTCTCAAAAATATGAAGGAAGCCTACGACACAATATAGAAGTTGCCGTGGCCAGTTTCAAAAAGAATTGTCAGAAGTGAAAAAAATCAAATTGTGCCATTTCTCCTATTATCTTTATTCATATTGCTTCCTTATTAAAATTTATACAACTTCAAAACAACTTCATTTATAAAAAAATCAAGGTGGCTTACAAAGTAAACCTTCAAATTAAGATTATCCAGGCAACTTTAATTTGCATTCATATTACATAGGTTGTTTTCGAGATCTTTAAATTGTTTGTGTGGGAAAAGAAAACGTTTGAGAACGCTTGTTCTAAATCCATGAATAACCTTTAAAAATCCGCGGCTCTACTACAACTTTTAAACTCAAGCAATCGAACTTCACATTAACATACATAAATCTGAAATTAAAATTAATCAATTTCAAATTAAAACAACTTAACTATGATTTAAATTAAATGCTTTAATCAGATGAACTTTTATTTAAAACAAATTAACATCACTTTAAAATACATAAAAGTCAGTTGAAAACAGTGCAACTAAAAGAGGGAGTGCTATCGCTAAATATAAGTATAACCAATGAAGGTACTTCTATTGTTACGATCAGACAAATTATAATATAAGAAAAATGGGTAAACTTCTGATCGCAACAACAAAGTGTTCAAACAGGGAAGTAAATGTTCATATATGGAGATTATGTTCAGTCTCAATTGTTTCAAGGTAGGTGGTGAACGGTCCGACCCGTATACAGCTCCGTCTCTCGCTCTGGTTCTATCCGCGCCAAGCTCCTGCTGTCTTCCGCACTCCCCTTTTTAACAGGAAGTATGAGATTACCTGCCTTGCTCGTTAACAGGAAGTGAACAAGGTTACCTGTCTCGTACTATGCTAACTTCCTGTATATATATTTGGTTATTCATACCGACGTCATTTCCCTTCTGCCAAACGGTGGTTGACAAACGTTTATCTTGCCACCTTCGAAAAATATAGGGTAAGTTCTCACCCTTCATTATATTATAGGTATACATAACACTATTGGGTTGTTAGAAACGCTAGAAATAGAAACTAGAACTTCAAATTTTATTCCCGCCAACTTAAATATAGATAAATGTACTGGACGACTTGATTAGTAATTTCTGTATTGAAGTTAAGACCTTTATAAATAAATTTTACTTTCAAAATTTTTAGTGGTAAGTAGCTTGCTTACTAACCGCATGGTTCCGGGTTCAGTCCCACTGCGTGGCACCTTGGGCAAGTGTCTTCTACTATAGCCTCAGGCCGACCAAATCCTTGTGAGTAGATGTGTATGTGTTTGAAACAGCTGTAAGATATTATTCCAATTTCTATTACTATATGTTATATTTTTATAATTACTGATATTTTATATTTTGCATTTTATATATCATATTTTATATTATATATTATATTATATCATATACGTAGGACATATGTCGTATGTGTATGTATACTGTTATAATTGTCCTTTTAGTAAATAAATAAATAAATTGACATAATATAATGTCTATAAGTTGATGAATAGCACCTATTAATTCTCTCCATTTCCTTATTGCTCTCTCTCTCTCTCTGTGTATATATATATATATATATATATATATAAATATATAAATATAT
>NC_069003.1:10169393-10170388 GCF_001194135.2 Octopus bimaculoides
AGAGGGATTTTATTTTGTTGTGTAATGCTGATGTTACATGATAAATTTTAATGTGTTTTGGCGGTGTTGTGCGTGGGTGGTTGTTTGTTTTGATGTCGTTATTTGTGATGTTTGTTTTAGAGATGATGTAATTCATCAACTCTGTGTTTGTAGTGTCTATTGCTGTTAGCATTATTTTTGGTGTGTTATCATTGCGTCCGTTGCTCCGTTCTGAGTTCAAATTCCGCCGAAGTTGACTTTACCTTTTATCCTTTCGGAGTCGATAAATTAAGTACCAGTGAAACACTGGGGTCGATATTATCGACTACTCCCCTCCCCCAAATTTCAGGCTCTGTCTCTATAGCAGAAAGGATTATTATTATTATTATTATTATTATTATTATTATTATTATTATTATAAATACTATTTTTTCTGTGATATATAATTATAATAACTATCAGTAAGAATTATTCATAAATAACTTCTGAGAAAACTCGAGAAATTTCTTTCAAGGGAGGTAAGAAGCCAAATCATATGTGTTTTCTCTGTGTATATCGATGTAATTGACTAACCTTCTTTCCCTAAAATTTTTTCTATCATCTTGGCTTAACAGCCCTCACCGTTTGTTTTTACTGTCTTGTTCTCACTGTCCTGTTCTTGTTAACATTTTGACCCTCTGCAAAAAATCCCCAATTTTATTTAATTTGCTTTGCGGGATGGACTGTTTCAACGAAGTCGCGTATTATCCTTGCTTTCGAAACGCGGAGTAGGTGAAACAGGGACAACTGACGAAGGGGTATTCTCTTTATGTTGCATGTCTCATTTCTCTGTTTGTTTTTTTCGTTGTTCGAAAAAAGTTCGTTTTCTATGTTTTCGTTTTTATATTTTCGTTTCTCATTGTGTTTAGCGTTTTTTTTAATGTCCTGTACCCATATATGCATGTATATATACATATAGATGTAAGTATGTACATATATGTATGGATATATGGATATATTTATATATCATTTATATT
>NC_069003.1:10173049-10176771 GCF_001194135.2 Octopus bimaculoides
AGCACACACAGATATATATATACATACACATATATGTATGTATGTATATATATATATATATATATATATAATATATATAAATATATGCATAACTACACACATACATATACATGCCTACATATATATGTATATATACATGCATATATGGGTACAGGACGTCAAAAGAACGTGAACAAAATGAGAAACGAGAACATAAAAAACAAAAGCATGGAAAACGAACTTTTTTTCGAACAACGAAAGAAACAAATTGAGACAACGAGACAGGCAACACAAAGAACATTCCCTTCATCAGTTGTCCCCTGTTTTATCTACTCCGCGTTTCGAAGGTAGGGACAAGATGCGACTTCGTTAAAAGAGTCCTTCCCGCAAAGCAAATTAAATAAAATTTGGGATCTTTTTGCAGAGGGTTATGTTCTCGCTTCTCATTTTATTCACGTTTTTGTTTTTGACATCCTGACCCATATATGCATGTATATATACATATATATGTAGGCATGTACATGTATGTATATATGCATATATATATATATATATACCGTAACTTTACGGGTTCGGCAAGAAATACCGTTAGAATGAGTACCGCGATTAAAGAAAAAGTACTGGGGTCAATTAGTTCGATTAAAATTCTTCAAGGAAGTTCCCCACCATGGTCGCAGTCTAATGACTGAAACAGGAAAAAGAAAGAACATAAAACATGTGTGTGTGTGTGTGTGTGTGCGTGCGTGTACATATACATATATACATACATACATACATACGAATCCGCTGTTCTAATTTCTTATCTACCCCTTCCCCTTCCTCATCTCTCTCTGATATACTGACACGTGTCTCCCTCTGCAATATCATGCTGACCCCACTCCGAGCTCCCATTCTCCGTTACTCTATTTTTCTCTTATTCAAATGCGTTTTATCTCTTAATTTATTGTGGAATTTCTGTACAACAAACGTAAATGTATGCATATGTTGACATTCAGTTGATATATGGTTGATGTCAGTTTTTCCGCCCGTCCGTCCGTCAGTGCGTCTAACTATCTATCTATCTATCTATCTATCTATCTATCTATCTATCTATCTATCTATCTATAATATATATATCTATCTATCTATCTATCTGTCTGTCTGTTTGCATATCTGTCTGTTTGTCTGTTGGCCTTCTGCCTATCTATCTATCTTTCTGTCTGTCTGTCTGTATGTATGTTTACCTGTCTGTCTACGTATCTATCTTTGCCTTACATATGTCTGTTTGCCTTTATATATGTATGTATGTATGTATGTATGTATGTATGTATGTATCTGTCTGTCTGTCTGTCTGTCTGTCTGTCTGTCTGTCTGTCTATCTATCTATCTATCTGTCCATCTATCTGTATGTTTGTCTATCTACCTTTGCATGTATGTACGTATGTATGTACGTATGCATGTATGTATGTATTTATGTATTTATGTATTTATGTATGGATGCACGTATGCATGAATGTATCTATCAATCTGTCTATGCTTCTATCTTCTCTTCTTTCTGTACCACCTCTCTATCTCTCTCTTTCTGTCTTACACACACACACATACACAAACATAAAAGAATATTTGGTTAAAAAAGGACCTTGAATGGAAAAAATATCAAAAGCTGCTAGTGGGACGTCTGTCATATTCACATGGGATGTGGGTTCGTGTCCCTCGGTCAGCCTCCAACTGTCTTTTTACTATCCAAGGGTTTTTCAACCTCGTATCCTAACCGCTGTCATTTTAGCGTTATCTACTTCAAGTTCCACACAGCATACACCCACGCCCGCAAACAGCACGCACACAAAACACATACACTTGGACACAAAACACATACACTTGGACACAAAACACATACACTTGGACACAAAACACATACACTTGGACACAAACACAACACAAAACAAAACACAGACTCACCCACACAACACACGCACACACACACACACACACACACACACATAAAACACACGCACACACAAACACACACGTACATACACACATACACACACATGTTATATTGAAGACACAGCAGTGTTGTAGTTTCACCTTTTTATTACTAATGATCTTTCATATTTCCTCATTAATCTTTTTATAACTAGCGATTAGTTTGGATTAATAATTTTCCTAAATCCATTAACGTTTAAAAACCTTCGACTAGGACCTATCTTCTGAATGAAGTAATGATAACGGCGGTTATTGCCATGATTTTGTAATGGGCAATCAGGGATTATGGGAATAATGATAGAGCTGATGAAATCAGCATCGCCGGATATAAAATTGTTTAATTATTTACTCTTAGTTACTTTCATAGCATACTTCAAGTGTGCTATGCCTGTGTATAGCTTTTTGCCGTGTACTGGATTATTAAATGAATTCGTTTTAGTGCTTTTTTTCTTTCTTATTTTGCACCAAGAATTTTAACAAATCAGTCATTAATAAATTTTCATTCATTGTTTGTGACTTTTGTCAACGTTCTACTAGTTTGTCAATGCTTTGACGTCAGAAACAGTGTCTTGACTCGAAGAATTCATCATTCGTTGAATTGTGAAGATACATGGTTCAATGGTTTGTGTATTCGGCTCACGATTGTAAAATCGTATGTTCGATTACTGACGGCTCGAAGAGTCCTTGAGCACGACACTTTATTCCACGTTGCTCCAGTGCACTCAGGTGGCAAAAATGGGCTGTACCAGTAATTCAAAAAGCCAACCTTGTCACATTCTGTTTCGAGCTGAATCTCATAGAAAACAACGTTAAAGGCACGCGTGTCTGTGGAGTGTTCAACCACTTACATGTTAATTTCATGAGCAGGCTGTTGTTCCGTTGACTGGATCGACCAGAACGTTCATCGCTGTAACCGATGCAGCTCTTGGTCAAATTAGCAATGTCGCGGAAAAAGTTATCGTATTCAAGATGGATTTCCGTCGTCTTGGGTCTGAAAAGAGGAAACATTTATTCAAATTTCAAAAACGATAACCAGAAGTTGTGAAGGAAGAATAGAGCGAAAAAATAAAAACAAAACAAAAACTAACACTAAGATTCAACACTAAGGTATAAACAATTTTCGTGTTATTTCAAATAGCATTAGAAAGAAACGAGCGAATTTATCTAAGCACCCGACATTTTGCTATTAATAAAGCCGCTGTTACTAATCTTCGAAGTTTTTGCTTGGAATTCTAAATGTATTCTTATCCACAAACCATATTTTAACGTGTATAAGGAACCCATTTTTGTCAAAAATTAGGTTTAAAAAATATGGGTATTTCATATACACGGACGGTATTATAATCCCTTACAAAATCTTTTCTCCAAATTTCAAGCCCACCCCCCACCAAATTAGGGGGTTCCTTATAGACGTTAAAATACAGTAATTCTTCATCATCTATTTTTTGTTGTATATTCTGAAGTGGTATGGTTCGTTGTTGCAAATACAAAAACAATCAAAGACAGAGTGCTGTGTGTCCGATTTCAGTGAGTGTAAGTAGACTGCAGCCGTCAAAGAGCATTGCTTTGAAGGATTTAATCAAAGAAATCAAACCCAAGTACTTATTTCTAAGCCTGGTGCTTATCCTTTCGACCTCTTTGCCGAACCGCTATGTCACGTGGGCATAAGCAAACCAGCACCGATCGTCAAGCGATGGTGAGGACACACATAATCACAAAGTCGCACAAATACATACATACATACATACACACATACATACATACATACATGCATACAT
>NC_069003.1:10176871-10177584 GCF_001194135.2 Octopus bimaculoides
ATGTATGTATGTATGTATGCATGCATGCATGTATGTATGTGTGTATGTGTGTATTGAGTGTGTGCTGGTATTTGCATAGATGTGTGTATACGCACACACATATATATGTAAATGTATGTATGTTCTTTAGTTTGTGTTAGTTATGACTCAATATTCTACTCAATACCACAGATTTGCTCGACCTTAACCAGTTGAGCGTGTCCTTTAGTTGCTGATGATATGTGCATCTCTGATCAAGAGCAGAAGTAGTGAGGGAGCATCATAGCCATATGTTAAGAGGAATTTTTGGGGCTGTGAATAAGTCGCCTCTGGAAACATGGGTATTTTGTTCATCATCCTTAAACAAACCTTATTCAGGGACCTTTTGAGCGGGATAGAAAGTTCTAACTGGGCCCCACTTACAAGGTCATGTGCGGTATATCTCGATATGAGATCACCATGTCGCGCACATAGGGTTGTGATGCATGTGCCTGGTGTACCCTTATCAGACAGGCAGTCATGATGGGTATACTGGCCTTCGTATATTTGTACCCAAGTGCCACTTTGATGGCATGCGCTGCTTTCTCACTCAATAATGATAATAATAATAATAATAATAATAATAATAATAATAATAATAATAATAATAATAATAAACAGACACGACAGAGCTGGGACCTATATACACTGGAAGCTATGCCAACACTATGGAATAACAACAGAAAAAAGATGGT
>NC_069003.1:10179140-10182016 GCF_001194135.2 Octopus bimaculoides
ATATATATATATATATATATATATATATATAAACAAGGAGACCGTCTAGAAGAGTTGCAAAAGATTCCGACGTCGTCTGGAACCGTAGTTGAAGCCAGTGGCGATTTTATTGAATGAATTTACTCTTTAGTATTTCAAGGAATTTTTATGAAATTTTTGGTAAATACATCTGTTAAAATGAGATGTCAGTGTTATATTCATTTAGCGTTAGTCGGGTACAGAGTGTAAATATGAAATTAAATATATGAGAAGACAAGGGAATAGGAAATTAGGCACTGTTCCCTTGTCTTATACGCGCGCTCATGCACACACACACACAAAGAGACAGACAGACAAGCACACACACTCAAATATATTCATACATACATATATATAGCTATATATATATATATATATATATATATATATACATATATACGAGCTCTCCGTAGAGTCTCTCATGAGCAGAATAAAATATGCATTCAACATAATTTGAATTATGGCCTCCCCCACCGCACATATATCTATTACAGATATAGGTTATGTGTGTGTGTGTGCGTGTGTGTGAGTTTTTACCGCACACTCTCACAGATTCACACACTTTCACACACATATACAAGTTCACGATTCGTAATTTTTTTCATATTTCTTTTTCTTTTCTTATTTAATATTTCGATTCAACAAACTTTTATTCGTTGATCGTTAAATTACAAACTATCGTAAAATATATGTAATGAACCATATTTATTTTCGTTTTTGCACAACAACATTCCATTGTTGCTGCTACTGTTATTGTTCAGCCTTATGTCTGTCTTCATTTAACAGACCTTGGATCACGATCGTCACAATTATAACAGTCCCACCTGTTTATTTTTTCTTCTGTATAAGATAGTATATCACGGACTACAGCTTCCAATGTGTCTTTTCATTTAATGACGATAGAGTATGGTTCTAGGAGATTAAGATCCTGTTTCTAGCATAAAAACTATAAAAACTATAAAAACTACTAAATGATATAAAACTGTTGTTGTGTGTTGGCACTCCGTCGCTTACGACGTCTAGGGTTCCAGTTAATCCGATCAACGGAACAGCCTGCTCGTGAAATTAACGTGCAAGTGGCTGAGCACTCCACAGACACGTGTACCCTTAACGTAGTTCTCGGGGATATTCAGCATGACACAGAGTGTGACAAGGCTGACCCTTTGAATTACAGGCACAACAGAAACAGGAAGAAAGCGTAAGAGAAAGTTGTGGTGGAAGAGTACAGCAGGGTTCGCCACCATCCCCTGCCGGAGCTTCGTGGAGCTTTAGGTGTTTTCGCTCAATAAACACTCACAATGCCCGGTCTGGGAATCGAAACCGCGATCCTATGACCGCGAGTCCGCTGCCATAACCACTGGGCCATTGCGCCTTCATATAAAACCTACTAAATGATATACAACTGTAGGCACTATCCTAAAAGCAACTGCCAAACTTCCCTCCAATCACGTATAGATATTTTAAAAATGGAAATGAGATACAGCATAATAGCGTTCTAAATAAAAATGGACCCAGTTTTTATAATCGTGGATTAAGCTGTAAGTCAGTTATTGTTATGAAAAGTAATGAGAATCTAGCTAAAAGTGATAGGATATGACTCTGGAATACCAAGTGCTAATAGAAGGCTTAGCGGACAAAACCCTCAATGATTCTAGGAGAAACAGTGAGGATGATGGAGACGAATCATTACCTAAGGAATCAAAATTATGAGAGTATTGATAACGTCACTGGATTCGTTGACCTATAGCAATATTATCAACGTTTTAAGAGGCCTTAAATGAACGCATTATACTTAAGCAACGTCAGGAAGGAACCAGAACTCAATCTTGCACCTAATTAGTCCCTCTTCAGTCACTTCCAACTTCTACGAGAAGGGGACATTAGCCATTGGAACGTCATAACTAACTCTTACAGAAAAGTCTTCACCTCTGCTGAAGCATCAGCAAGGAAACGCGAGTCATTCTTGAAATTAATATGGCCTGACCCTGCAGACGACACCCCAACTTCAGCCAAACCAAAGACTTTTACCTGAAGAGAGTTTTAGCTCTACTAACTCATAACGGAAAAACTATTATCTCTACCCTCAGCAAGCGCAAGGAAACGCAACTCGTTCTTCAAACTAATTCGCCCCAATCCTGCGGATGACACCCCACCCCCCACCTAGCCAAAAGGAAGACTTTAATCAGAAAAGCATCATAGATCTACTAACTCATAACGAAAAAGTATCCATCTTTACCCCTAACATCAGCATGGAAACGCGTTTCATTCTTCAAGAAAATCCGTCTCAACCCAGCTGATAACACCCAACCTGCTTTCAATGCAATCTCCCTTCAATTACCTCAAACTTCTACCTGACTTTGACAAGTGGAGTTTCGTATCTCTCCTAACACAAAACAATAAAACCTCGTCTCTCCCCCTATGCTCACCATATCAAGGTCACCTGTCATCTACCATACATAAATGAGATTAACAATTGCACAATTAATTCGTTCACATTTTCCCATACTATAATGCTAAGCAATTTAATAAAATATATATTTGTATGTTTTATATAGTGATATGCTGTTTAGAGTATTTTCTTTATTTACAGTTACAGTTCAGTGTGGATTGTGTGTATTTCCAATATAGTATAGCAACGAAATATCAGACCCTGCAATCAGTTAACTCGGATATTCTTTTGCTATTAAGACTGTTTGACAAAGAGACATCTCTGTGTAGGTCTGCATATGTGTATGCTCTGCATATGTGTAGATCTGCATATGTGTATGTATGCTCGCACACAAACACACACTACATAAATTAGGAGACAACTAGTTCATATATATATATATATATATATATATATATATATATATATA
>NC_069003.1:10182152-10185499 GCF_001194135.2 Octopus bimaculoides
ATATATATATATATATATATATATATATATATATATACATACATACATATATATATATATATATATATATATATATATATGCATACACACAGAAATATATCTATACTTGCAAGCATATATATTATCAGACAGACAGATTTATTTTTATATATGTGTGAGTGTCTGTATGTATATATGGACATGTGTCTTTGTGCGTGTGAGGGGAGAGAAAAAAAAAGTGAGTAAGTGCATGTGTGTGTGTGTGAACTGAGTGAGTGGGCAACAAAGAGCAGGGAATTTCGATAACACAGATAATTTAGTACGTTGTACTATAATTATACTGTAAGAATCATAAGGAATGCACATGAAACTATAAACAACAGCGAATGACCTGAACAGAAGTTAGAAATTAAATAAAATGAAAAAAGATTTGACAGCGCTATCTCAGGTAAACAGTTCAGGGGAAAAAAAACATTATCAGACAGAACAAACATGCTGTGTAAGCTCACGTTAAACAAATCTATTTGTTGTTGGGGATCGGTAAGATTGGTTAGCAACGAGGTCATTAGCTGTAAAGGGTGGCGCTGGGAAACGTATGATATATATGTGTATGGGAGAATTTACGAAAAAGACAACAACAGACGAGGACAGGTGGTGTAAACAACAAAAGGATGTATTAGTTTAACGCTCGGGAATAGAGAAAGTCTTTAACGTTTCGAGCTACGCTCTTCAACAGAAAGAATAAGGAGAAAACAAGGAGAAAAACACGGAGAAAAAATTTGAATCTTGTATATATATATATATATATATATATATATATATATATATATATATATATATATATACATATATATAAACAGGCCATGGGATAGGTGTTACTAACAAACGCACATATTTACATGTATACATATATAAATATATACATGCTTGTTTATATATAATGTACTGATCCCTGATAGAAAATTCAACAAAAAAAGTACTCCATCTGGTGAGCGATAAATATTATTATTTAAAGGTCACAATACATGTATTAAAGAGCTACTAATAGTTTCATATGCTGAGAGATCTCAAACGTATTCATCAGGCGCAAACCACATAGCATAACGTGCTAAAAAACTGAATAAAGAGAAGAAACGCAATGAAGCTGAGAAGGCAGCATATAGAAAACTCAGACAGTAAACAACGGAAAACGAAAACGGAAAGTGAAACTAGTGTCAAAAGAGGGGAAAAAAGTGCTATCCTCCTTAGGCCTTAAACGATAAGGCCAGAAAGATATCAAGTCCGTCAGAAATAGGCGGAATTTTCCAATTCTTCAAAATATATTTATACATATGCATGCAGGAGTGACTGTGTGGTAAATAGCTTGCTTACCAACCACATGGTTCCGGGTTCAGCTGTACGGATGAAATTCGATTACACCACGCAATTATATACGCAACTTTCCATATAAATACGTTCCTCATGCGGTCTATTGTTCATCCGTCTTTTTTGTTTATATATGTGTGTGTATGTGTGTGTGTGTGTGTGTGTGTACATGTGTACATATACACACACACACATACACACACATAACCATTTGATTTTTTTGCCGAGTTATATACAAAAAAGTTAATATCAAACTGCAGGAAATGTTTTATTAAGAGAACATATTCATTTTTACAAGGAATCGATTGACAGTAAGTTCGAAGACTCGGCTTGCTCGCTATCATCAGACTGATTTACTTTGGTTCTTTCTGGCTTTATGTAATCTCCAACAGTTTGTCCTTTCAATAGATGAATTAGCGTGAATGATAATTAGGTTTAGTGTTGGTAGTCGGTGGAAATGGTTGTGTAGAAAGCGGGGAAATAGAGGAGAATTGAACGAGAGTATGTGTTTGTACGGTGTTGGTTGCTAATAAATTATGATGGAGAGAGTTATTCTTGTTTGTATCGAAAATTTTGTTAGCATTATACTGACCAGTCAGGCGTGAAAGTAAAGAAGTAAACATATATCTTATTCGTTTTACGATATTCTTTTTGTATATACCGTTGGCTATTGTTGTATATTAGGGTTCACAAAAGAATATTTGCAAATCATAGAGTTTGATTTGACGCGCAGCATTAGTCAGGCATAGGTTAGAATTCAGTGCTAGTGTCGGTAGCTTTTTTGCCGAGAAATTTTAGCCTGGATACTTTTGGATTGTTTACGTTGAGAAAATTTGTTTCTATAAACCTTTATGAGAGTTTTATAATCAGTTATTTATTAGAACAAGCGTGGAGGCGCAATGGCCCAGTGGTTAGGGCAGCGGACTAGCGGCCATAGCTAAGTTGGCTAGCTACGTATGGACTTTGAAAGATAACGAAAAAACCGAATGTGATTAAACGGAAATCCATACCATATGTGAATGGATCGAATAAATGTAGACTCGTGTTGTGAGTGTTTATTGAGCGAAAACACCTAAAGCTCCACGAGGCTCCGGCAGGGGATGGTGGCGAACCCTGCTGTACTCTTTCACCACAACTTTCTCTCACTCTTACTTCCTGTTTCTGTTATGCCTGTAATTCAAAGGGTCAGCCTTGTCACACTGTGTCACGCTGAATATCCCCGAGAACTACGTTAAGGGTACAAGTGTCTGTGGAGTGCTCAGCCACATGCACGTTAATTTCACGAGCAGGCTGTTCCGTTGATCGGATCAACTGGAACCCTCGACGTCGTAAGCGACGGAGTGCCAACAACAACATTAGAACAAGCAGTGTTTTCTTCAGAGAAAAATCTTTGAAAAGTGGATGACTTGGCCAAAATAGAACATCAACGACAACAGGCCTAACCTGAGTAGGCGCATGTATCCCAGAAAATGAAATGTGCCAAAGAACAGAGTCGTTAATATTTTAGTGCTTTCCTTGAGTGGCCGTCAGTACCAACCTTGCTAGTCATAAAGGAATATCCTTTGTGAGAATTTTACTGTTTATTCATTTTGTGACAATTTTCTTTAACAGGTCATTCGCACTCCTGACTCTTACAATATTTTCTATTTTGTTCGTCACACACCTTTTGTGTTCTTTGAACAGCCTTGGTTAATCATCATTATTGTTGTTGTTGTTGTTATTATTTAGGTTAACTGTTTTCCCATTGGGGTTGGGTGGAGACATTACTCACAGCTAAAACATACATGCATATATATATTTATATATAATTATATACGATCTCTCTTTCGCCCTCTCACTCAATTCTCCACACCACAAACATATATATGAATGTGTATATATATATATATATATTCTTTTATTCGTTTATATGTTTATATGTTACACATATATATGTGTATGTATATGCGCATATATGTGAATATATGATATATATATATATATATATATATATATATATATAT
>NC_069003.1:10185717-10186731 GCF_001194135.2 Octopus bimaculoides
ACATTACTCACAGCTAAAACATACATGCATATATATATTTATATATATATACACATATATATAACAATCAATCTATCTAATTTACCCATCTTTCATTCCTTTTTGAGCGTCCATACACACACACCCATACACACACATACACACACACACCCATACACACACATACACACACACACCCATACACACATACACATATGCACACACACGCGCACAAAAAACAATCGATACTGCGATAAATCACACCTATATAATTAGACCAGTCGCTTAACGGTTCGGCAAAAGATAACAAAACAATCAAAATATCGATAAAATAAGAATTGGACCTATATAGATACTCGTATCAATCTGTTCAACAAGGACCCTTCAAGACGATGCCCTAACAAGGCCACAGTCCCGCGACGGAAACAAGTGATATATGTATCGTCTATTTCGGTCTAGTTCAAATTGAGGCGAGGTCGAATTTGCCTTTCAACCTTTCGAGGTCCATAAATTAAGTACCAGTTCCGTACTGGGGTCGATCTAATCGACTGGCCCCCTCTCCCAAGATTTCGAGCCTTGTGCCTAGAGTAGAAAAGAAATGCTTAACCGGGTGAAATGCTTAGCCGTATTTCGTCTGTCTTTACGTTCTGAGTTCAAATTCCGCCGAAGTCGACTTTGCCTTTCATTCTTTCGGGGTCGATAAATTGAGTACCAGTTCCGTACTGGGGTCGATTTAATTGACTGGCCCCTCTCCCAAAATTTCGAGCCCTGTGCTTAGAGTAGAAAAGAATATACGTAAAAGATATCTTTAACGATAAGAACTATGTTGTAACTATGCCCACGAAGGAATTATACACACTATCTCGAGCGTGTGTGCGTATATATATATACTCCTTTACTCTTTTACTTGTTTCAGTCATTTGACTGCGGCCATGCTGGAGCACCGCCTTTAGTCGAGCAAATCGACCCCAGGACTTATTCTTTGTAAGCCTAGTACTTATTCTATCGGTCTGTTTATATATATATATATATATA
>NC_069003.1:10186852-10188071 GCF_001194135.2 Octopus bimaculoides
ATATAAAACAAAGTTATGTTATTCCGCACGGGTAGAAATATAGGAAATATAGGTGGGAGAGTGGACAGGAGTCGTTTGTATATAGTCCAGTGGCTAAAGTTTAGTGGCTACAGAAATAGTCAGTTTAAGCTTTGTTTGACGTATGTAATCTTCATTACATCCCTGACATTTAATAGCGTATAGTAAATTCCTTGAAGAATTAAGTGATTTTTTTACGGTAAAAATCTGTCCTGTTTTGATGCCCGTTCACCGCAAACAAATGCGAGACCCCAGTACTAGACAGATTCCACTGAGTGGACACATAGACAAATGTACAAAAAAATGTCCCCCAAATTTCAGGTCTTCCTACTTTACCTATGTTCAGCGTATTCCACAGATGAAGCACGGATACAAAAGTACAAACCAAGACTTAACAAACTTTGACAGAGTACAGACACAAATAACTATTCACACACAAAACTCATTCTGCCACTTATCATGAGGATCCCACACAGCTAACAACCTAAACTTTAGCCACTGGACTACATACAAACATTTTCACTCTATCGTGTCGGCCTTCTTTTTAGGCGTAAAATGTACTGTCACGTGACACTAACGCACGGACGTAGCGGGAAACGTACAAAAAGTTATACATTTAATCATGTGTTCATTCTCTGCAAACATTCGACAGAGAACATTCAGAACATTGATTGTTTGGACATATTCAGTCAACCGTGTCAGCATTAACTTACGACGTCAAACATTGTTACTTGATACTAATACACGGATATAGTGAGGAACCTACAAATATTTCTAAGACCAGTCATGTGACTATCCTCTACCAATCACATCCTATTCAAAACATATACTGATTTGAGCCATGAACTCACTATAAAAATAGGGCAAACTTCAAACACAAGTCAGAAGCAAGACAGCGGCGACATAAACCAAGTCTTTTGAACTTTTTAAAAATCAGTGTAAATTGTAAAACCGGTTAAAGCTTTAAATATGCTGATAAAGAATATTTTAACTATTCTCAGTGCATTTTCAACTTCTATTTTTCCTATATATATATATATATATATATATATAACCTTTATTACCTTTATTCCTACCTCAGTTCATCTAATTGTATATATATATCGTTACTTTTCATAAAAAGCCTTACCTTCTTTTTGATTTTCAATGTGCATTTTCTCTTTTCTGCTTACTTTCCCCTTACATTTCCACGTGTAGTTTC
>NC_069003.1:10192721-10193704 GCF_001194135.2 Octopus bimaculoides
ATATATCTGTAAAAATATGTGACACTTATTCAGTAGCCATGATAAAACTCCGAGTTTCGTATGCCAGGGTGGGGGGTCCACGCCAACATCTCTTCAGTTATCCGGCCATTTGAAGATTCCTTCGAAAAATGACCGTTAAAAACAAAGGGAAATAAACAGAGGGAAATTACTGTGTATTAGCTAAACGCGTCTAAGACTGCGTATATTATCGCATGCACGCATATATCCATACACGCACCTACATATCTCAATATACGCACGCATATATCTACATACGCACGCATCCACGCGCACACTCACAAGCGCGCACATATAAAGTTCCTTGTACGTGTCTATAAGCGTACGGAAAAAAGTTTTGGTGGGGGGAGAAAACAGAAAACTATATGTGGAAAAATACAAAAAAAAACACATTAACCCTATAACTATGTAAAAAACATAAAATAATTTTTAAAAATATAATAATATAAAAATATAAAAATATAAAATCCAGGTAAAAAAGTGAAAAATTTATGCATAGACACAATATGGAAGCCTATCAGTGCAGCCCATCAGCAGGTCCTATCAGTACATATATATATATAAAATATAAGAAATAATTATAGAGAGACACAAAAAATATATATATAAAGCACGTAAAAGAGAGAGATAAGTTATATTAAACTTCTGAGCGAGAGATAAACAGTAACAGTACGGAATCGTAAAATATATTTATCAACTAAATGTTGCAGTCCTATAGAGGACGGTGCTACTGTTGGTTTCAGTCCTAGGAAGACATCTTCTCCAGCTGGCCAACGAAACTCAGACTGTGTCCGATTAGTAATTGTGAAGTAGATCATCCTTCCCATCTCTAGCCTCAAGTGATACACACATATGTATATATTACACACAGACGCACACGCACACACGCACACTCACGCACACACACACACACACACACACACACACACACACACACACACACACACACACACACACACACACAC
>NC_069003.1:10199176-10199695 GCF_001194135.2 Octopus bimaculoides
CCACCACCACCACCACCACCACCACCACTAATACTAATTTTTAAAACTAATTCTAGGCGTGCCAGCCGTGACCATGCGCGGGATCAATGACTTCATCCCAGTGGAGGTGAAGGCCATGAAATACAATCGCTACAAATACACATACACAGCTCCAACTGCAGGTAATAATTCTTTACGTCTTACTTCTCCTCATTTCCTAATCTTTCTCCGCCCACGACTTTCTTCCATTTCCGTGCTTCGTTATGTATTTTACACAAATTTCGGAAGTATGGATACTGTCTGTAAGTGTATGCGTGTATGTATGTATGTATGTATGTATGTATGTATGTATGTATGTATGTATGTATGTATTTATGCATGTATCTATCTATTTATCTATCTATCTATCTATCTATCTATCTATCTATCTACCTACCTACCTACCTACCTACCTACCTACCTACCTATCTATCTATCTATCTATCTATCTATTTATCTATCTATCTACCTACCTACCTACCTACCTACCTACCTACCTAC
>NC_069003.1:10200847-10202091 GCF_001194135.2 Octopus bimaculoides
ACACACACACACACACACACACACACACACACACACACAAATATATATATATATATATATATATATATATACGGCGGGCTTCTTTTCAGGTACCGTTTACGAAATCCACTCACAAGGCTTTATTTGGCCCGAGGCTATAATAGTGGTAACTTGCCCAAGGTGCCACACAATGGAACTGAACCCAGAACCATGTGAATGGGAGGCAAGCTTCTTACCACACAACCACGTCTGTATGCATGCATACGTACACAACACACAGTCGCACTTCAAACCTCCTTAGATACTCTGATAACACGTTGCTCGTAATTTAGTAACTTAGTTCCCTGACAAACAGCAGGCCCCAGAGCATCAAGGCCATCAGGTCAATATCTGTGCGAAAGATATGTTTCCCTGTTCATGCTCGTTTCTATGTATTTTATTGCTTACGACAGTAAATCTAGCTTCCAGAAGATGGCGGCCTTAGCTGTTAGCAACGTATCGCTACTTACGTATTATTTATTATATACAATCTTACATTCTTTTATATTTTCTCTTATATCCTTTCGCATCTCTCCAGTCCCTTATCTCAGCCAGAAGCTTAACGACTGTCAAATTAGGTTGGTCACTGATAAAGCATGTTTTGTATGAGTCGTCAGAGCGTCGAATTAAATGCCTTGTAGTATTTATTTATCTCTTATCTTTTTTCTTGTTTCAGTCGTTAGGGCACCGTCTTGAATTTTTAGCCGAATGCATCGACCCCAGTACTTCTTTTTCAAACATAGTACTTATTCCAACGATCTGTTTTGGGATGCAAACTCACCAACACCAGTTGTCAAGCTGTGGTGATGGTGGGGGTGAACAAAAACAGATACAAAGACACACACTTAAATGCACACACACACATATATTTACGACGGCTTCTTCCAGTTTCCGTCTACTAAATCCATTCACAAGACTTTGATTAGACCAAAGCTATAGCAGAAGACATGCCCAAAGTGCCACGCAGTGGGACTGAACCCGGAACGATGTAGTTGGAAAACAATCTTCTTATAACGCAGCCACACCTGAGCCTATTTATTTATTTATTTAGTTATCCATTTATTTACAGCCATTGCTGTTCTGAGTTCAAATCCCGCTCCGGTCATAAAGTAACCAGTCAAACTTGATGGATTGACAGAACTGTTAAAAACTGGATTTGGCAGACGGAAACTGAAGAAGCCCGTCGTATATATATATATATATATATATATATATATACATATAAT
>NC_069003.1:10207831-10208719 GCF_001194135.2 Octopus bimaculoides
TTTTAAATCACTCTGTTAATGGAATGACGTTTAAATGAATCACATGTATATTGATGTGTCTGATTCCCCGTGATGTAGCAGTTCGGCAAAATATTTCGATAGAATAAGTATCAGGCTTACAAGGAATAAGTCCTGGGGTCGATTTCTTCGACTAAAAAAAACCTTTAAGGTGGTGCTCCAGTATGGCTGCAGTCAAATGACTGGAACAAAACAAATAAAAGAATAAGGGAACACACACATATATATATATGTGTGTGTGTGTATGTGTGTTGGGGGGGCGCGTGTGCGAGTGTGTGTTTCTTGAAGGCAGTGCCCCAGCATGGCCGCAGGCTAATGACTGAAACAAGTAACATATAAAAGATAAAAGGTATGGCATGTCCCGTCCCCTGACACGTAAATTTCTGGGTTTGTGCTTATGTAAGTAATTAGGGGCCGCGGATTTGTAGAATCGGTAGAATCGGTAAAACATCGGACGAAATGCCATGCTTTGTTTGTTGTGGGTCTTTAGTTTCAGAGTTCAGATCCTGTAGAAGTCACTTTTACCTTTCATCCTCTCGGTGTCGGTTTAATAAAATCCCAGTCAATCTCTGGGTTACATTTAATCGACTAACCCTCGGCTCAGGTCAAATTGCTGGCAACGGACCTATGCTAGAAGTCAGAGGTAGTAGTTATAGTAGCAGCATAAGTAGTTGTAGTAGTAGTAGTAGTAAATTTTAGTAGTAGTAATAGATTTTAGTAGTAGTAGTAAAGTTTAGTAGTAGTAATAGATTTTAGTAGTAACAGTAGTAGTAGTAGTAATAGATTTTAGTAGTAGTAGTAGTAGTAGTAGTAGTAGTAGTAGTAGTAGTAGTAGTAGTAACAGCAGCAGCAGTAGTAGTGGTAGTGGTA
>NC_069003.1:10208729-10210256 GCF_001194135.2 Octopus bimaculoides
TAGTAGTAGTAACAGCAGCAGCAGTAGTAGTGGTAGTGGTAGTAGTAGTAGTAGTAGTAGTAGCATCAGCCAATATTGTAAAGAATTTTTTGCTTTGACGGCCGACCTTACAGTTAAAAAAAGTATTCCTGTTAATTGGGGGGTTTTTTTCTGTTTTTTTTTTCTCTCTTCTTTTTAACAGGTGCCTTTAATGTGAACATGAGAAAAAGTCCTTCTTCGAATCGTACAATTATATGTAGCTACAAACCAACGGAGATTGGCGAATACATAATCTGTGTTACTTGGTCTGATGAAAATGTGACAGGCAGTCCATTTGTGGTCAAAATATTTGACAGCCCGTTCGAACTACAAAAGAACGCGTCAAAAGACAGTGGAAACCGAGCGATTAAGAGCAACTCAGATGCGCAATGGAGTGAGCTAATTTGAAGGATGCGCAATGGAATGAGCTAATTTGAAGTTTAAATTTGCTTCACACTTCTTCCTAGTTTACGCTGACAGTACCATAATGCACCGGTTCATTTCCGGTTTTCATTATCACAAACGTAACTTTGAATATATCTACGAGAACTCATTATCAAATCTGTTCTATTATCTATAATGAGTATGGCGGTAAGCAGGCAAGGTTGTTAGCGCGTCGGACAAACTGCTTAGCGGCATTTTTCTTCCGGCACTTTACATTCCGAGTTCAAATTCCACCGAGGTCAACATTGCCCTTCATCCTTTCAACGATCGATAAAACAACTGCCAGCTGAGCATTGGGATCGATGATTGATATAACCGACTTCAACCCCCTTCAAAGTTGGGCCAAATTGAGCCAAAATTTGAAACGATAATCAATTCTGCGTCCTTTCTTCTCCCTCACCCTGTCATTTCTTTCACCTGCCAATGCACCACACTGCTCTGAAGAATACGGGTAGCAGACACCACCTAGCTTAAATGACTTTTACATTATTTTCTCTGTATAAATTAAGCACACAGTTATTATGTTAGACTGAAAGATCTTCATCACAGATGTTCCATACATTGCGTCATATATGATATCTGCCTCATCTCACCCTCCACAGCCATCTTCTATATGTTGACTATGGTGGTGGTAGGAGAGGTGGAGAGTTGTCATGTTGAGTTCATATCTGTTTACAGTTTAGTTATATCAGAGCGAAGAAGACCGTCTGAAAATTTGTTGAAATGATTTGAAATGAATAAATATTTTTACAATTAAAAGCGAAGTCGTGATCTATGGTTTGTTCAACGAGCATTTTGTAAATAAAATAGAACGTACATGTGTGTTTGCTTGTGTATGTATGTATGTATGTATGTATGTATGTATGTATGCGTGTGTGCGTGTGTGTGTGTGTGTGTGTGTGTGTGTGTGTGGAGGCGCAATGGCCCAGTGGTTAGGGCAGTGGACTTGCGGTCATAGGATCGCGGTTGTGAGTGTTTATTGAGCGAAAACACCTAAAGCTCCACGAAGCTCCGACAGGGGATGGTGGCGAACCCTGCTGTAACTCTTTCACCACAACTTTCTCT
>NC_069003.1:10210513-10212028 GCF_001194135.2 Octopus bimaculoides
ATATATATATATATATACAGAATATGTGGCACAGGGGAACGACAAAGGAAATGAGGGGAAAACAGAAAAAAAAATCCCACAATGGATGCATACAAACTCAAACCCTCATCAGTTGTCGACCAAATATCACCAGAATTTTGACACCTTCCGACAATACTGTTCAATTTAGCGGTGTCAGCAACATAAGCTCCTGGGATATGAATGAGCGAACATGATACAAGGGCATGCTGAAAAGTTCCTGGCTTTGGGTTAAAGAAACTACATGAGGATCAGTAATGATGATTTTATTCAATATATTCCCCCTCTCAGATTCACACACTTATTACAGTGATCTTTCAGTTTTCTAAGCCCCGTAAAAGAACTCTGAAGTTTGGGCCTCAAACCAGGCTTTCGCGATACCCTTAAGGCCAGGAACTTTTCAGCATCCCCTAGTAGATGAATAAGGATATAAGTGTTATAACAGAAAATATGAGCGTTTAAATCCGTTTTTCACTACTCATTAGTTGTACATCTGGTGTTGAAACTGAATATTTTTCTTAAATATATGGGTGCTTGGATAGTGGATCTCGGCCATTCAATGATGAGGATTCGGTCGATTGAGCAATTGGATTACTAGCTCCAGAATTAGCTTGTTAAAGGCTGAACATTCCAAAAACATATGTACATTTAACGTAATTCTCTGGCAGAAACAACGTGGCACAGTGGGACAAGGCTGCGCCTTTTGAATTACAGGTAGATTCCAATCCAGTCGTTTCCATTAATCCAGTTTCCCTCACAAGACATGGGGCAACCCGAGGCTAATATAAATGACATTTGCATGAGAAAACACAAAGTAGAATCGAACCTAGATCCTCGTTGTTGCAAGATGAACTTTTTAACTATACAAGCATAATTTTAAATAGATACGGAACGTGGAAAACATACGCAAAACACACACACACAAAACACACATACACACACATTTATGTATGTGTGTATGTATGTCATTATTCAGTTTATTTCAAGATTTCTTATAAGTAGAGAAAGAGCCGGTTTCTAATCTAGATCCAAGGCTCCTTCACTGGAATTTCAAAATCAACAACAGGGTATGTATGTATGTAAGTAGGTACGTATGTATGTATGTATGTATGTATGTATGTATGTATGTATGTATGTATGTATGTACGTACGTACGTACGTATGTATTTGAACGTTATCAACACGAAAGTATGGCTGTTTAAATTCCTCTGGCGTTGGGTTTGAACCTGAAGCAACATGTGAACGCTTGAATCCATATTTTCTTTCTTGTTCTCTTTCTTATTTTTCTTTCTTTCTTTCTTTTTTCTTCTTTCGGTTGAATCAAGACGTCAACCGAAAAATTATGCAGCGAAATTTAATTTTCACATTTTAATCTAATTTAATACATTATATATGTATGTACACACACACACACACATATATATATGTATATGTATAACAATTTAGCTAGGTGTAAAATTCATATATATATATATATATATATATATATATATATAT
>NC_069003.1:10212468-10215747 GCF_001194135.2 Octopus bimaculoides
ATATATATATATATATATAGTTTTATGTAAGTAGCTTAATGTCATCACGTATCAGTTTTCTTACTTTGCACATGAGGGCAGATTTTGCTTTTCATACGGTTATAACAAATTAGTTTATTTCTAACATTGGCCATATAATGTAACTTCTCTGTGTTATTCTGTTTGTTTTTCAAAGAATGTTATTCCTCAAATTTTAAAACATGTGCAGAATTAATGTAATATATCTTTGTCACCGTTCGCTGCTGTTGTCGTTGTTTTAAAGTTGTTGTTTAACCCAAGGAAAGCCCTGACTGAGCAAGTGTATGATCAATGACGACCCAGCCATGACCATCCCCATTTAACCCGTAGCGTCTTATTTATTTGTTTATATTAATGCTTTTATATGTATATGTAGATTTGTACCAATATATAATATCCAGCATAAACAAAAAAGAATAGTAACAAACAAGTAAAAAAAATCATAATGAAATTCTAAAATGAATGCAAACCATACGTACACATACACACACAGACACATACACATACATACTCACACATGCACACACACTCAGACACACAAGCAAGATAGCAAATATATCACTTTCTTTAGCAGCCAAAATCTCCAAAACGTGGAATAGTGTTTATCAACAACAAAATTCTACGTCTGTTTTATGTTGACCTTCTTTAGAAACAAGGAAAGGAAAAAATATTCAAAAAGAAAACGAGAACAAAGATTGTATTCTAGTGGAATTTCTTCCTGTTTTTTTTACCAACTACAACAACAAGAATAACAATAACAACAAAAACAGCAACAACAAAAACAGCATCAACAATAACAACTATTTCAACACTGTTTACTTAATATAATATAAAACGTGTTAATAATTGTTATGAGGATAAAAATGTTGTTGTTGCTGCTGCTGCTTCTGCTGCTGCTGATGTTATTGCTGTTGTTTAAGGTGGTGATGATGTTGATGATGATATTGATGATGCTGTTTTTGTTGTTGTTGATGTTGTTGATGTTGCTGTTGTAATTGTTGTTGTTGCCATTCTACTTTAATCTCAAGACAGATCCGACTGAACTAAGTTATGATCATATATGTGATCTAACCGTGACCATCTCTTCCTATCCCAAACTGTTGTACACTCATAATTACATTGTCCAATGTCTTCCGTCGTTTCTTTATTCTTATGATTAAGAAACATAATAAAAATGCTAGTTCGATTCCAGAAAATCTGGTTGTTATATCTAGCAAATCACACGTCCAGGTTGAGTCCTCCTTCTCTCGCATTGACTCAAGGATGATCGTGATAAGAGTAATGACGATGATTATGATGTTGCTCACGACGATTACCACGATGGTAAAATGATTGTCAGCAGAAAGAGACTTTCACACACACACCACATCCTGGTGGAAAAACAACACAGATAACACATGAAGAGAAGATAATATATGACCAAAACTATGCTCCCGTTGTATGCTAAACAATCTAATAAGACGGGGCATTTAAAGACGTTGATTCACAGAAAGCTTAAGGGACTGAATGTCATTGACAAGAGGAAAACAAGACTATGGTGATGAGTTCCAGAGAGCAGCAGTCAGAGGAAAGAAGCTGTTAGAATAAAAGGACTTACGACTTACAGGAAGCTCAATAGAGAAGTGATGCATCTGCGAAGAGAAGCGGGTGACATGTTTGGACGTTTTGACAGAGGGTACAATACAAGGAAGTTTACCAGAGCAATGAGTATGGAAATACTTATAGAAAAGACACGACGAAGCTATATTTGGACGATGAGCCAAAGACTCTAATCTGGTAGAAATAAGACTGAAATCTAATAGCGTTAACCTCAAATATCAACAGAAATAAAGAAAACTGAATAAAGTCAGCAGAAATAAAGTTCAGCATGAAACATCTAAACAAAGATGTAACAATGCGAATAATAAAAGAAAAGAAAAGTAATAAAAATAATAAATACTTGTATCTAATATAAACGACAAGACAAAAATTAAGATATCAAATATTTACCAAGATCGACAACAAACGTCAGCGCCCTAAACATGTCACATGTCACACGTCACAATAGGAACCCAAGTAACAAACATATTCAGAATATAACAGCCAGCAAAGTCACTTTTCAACTATTTCTTTCCCCTGAAAATCGGTCACGAAAAACCACACAAAAGAGATGACGAATATAAAATGCAAGATATACACATTCCTCCCCCCAAAAAAGGTTGTAGCCTTCACCATTTCCTTTCACAAGATGCCAGAAATGTAACTGGGAAATCGAAAAATATAAAAGAGAAAAAGAAAGACGTCAAAATCTTTGGGACAATACAGTAGAGTCACAAACATACACTTAATATATTTAGGGTCCGATAAGGTAGCGAGTTGACAGAGTCGTTAACCCGCCTGACAAAACGCTTAGCGGCTCCTCGTGGGTCTTTACGTTCTGGGTTCAAATTCTGCTGAGATCAACTTTGCCTTTCATCCTTTCAGGGTCAATAAAATAAATACCAGTTGAGCATTGGGGGTCGATGTAATCGATTTGAACCCTCACCCGAAATTGCTGGCATTGTACCAAAATTTGAAACCAACATACTTAGCGCCTGTGAGGGTGACGAGCTGGTGACGGCGAAGAGGCAAGGTAGCCACAATGCAGTTGCCTTACCCGAAATACCAGCCAAATCGGCCGTCATTTCACCCTTTTGGCTTAAAATAAGAAGGACACAGTAGAAAATGCAATTCTAGATAGAGTCTCCCTGAAGAGACAGGTTTGCCTTTGATTATGGATCTGCTCGACCAAAGGCTGACCTAGGGTTAAGCTTAAACAGCAACCACCACTACTACCACCACCACCTCCACCATCTCCACCACCACCACCACCACTACCACCACCACCATTACCACCTCCACCACCACTACCATTACCACTATCAGATCCATTTGAACTTTTAACGACCACTTCTAATGGTACCGCTAATGTTAGCACGGCAAAGACCACCAATGGTACAACCAGCACCACCATCAACACCACCACCAGCACCACCACCAGCACCATCACCACCATCACCATCTGTAGCCACTAATACCACCACCTTGAAAAACATCGTCATTACCACCGCCACCACAAAGACCACCAACGAGGCAACTACCACCGATACCACAGCTAACAATTCTGCCATCCCCACCACCAGTACCTCAACCACCACCACAATCATCACAACGACCACAGCCATCGCCACCACCACAGCCACCACCACCACCACCACCACAACCACTAATACCACAACCACT
>NC_069003.1:10216740-10217212 GCF_001194135.2 Octopus bimaculoides
GAGAGAGAGAGAGAGAGAGAGAGAGAGAGAGAGCGAGAGAGTGTGAGAGAGAGAGATACTACACTGCTCTGTTTATGTTAAGTCCACTAAATCTACCAATTTCTTTTCATGTCACTTGTTTTCTGAACTTGCTCCACAATCAACGTCTTGTATATCTCCCTTGATGACACTCACTCCTCCCTCTTCTACTCTCTCTCTCTCTCTCTCTTTCTCTCTCTCTCTCTCTCTTTCTCTCTCTCTCTCCCTCTCTCTCTCTTTCTCTCTCTCTCTCTCTGTTCTACACACTGTCTCCATCGCTCTCCCTCTCCCTCTCTCTCTCTGCCCCACTTTCGTCTCTATCACTTTTGTCATGTAACTTGTGTATCTCCCTCCATCGACGTAGGTGTCTTGTGTGTTCACATGCGCTTTAGTCCGTGGGAAAGTGTGTGGCTAAGTGGTTAGTGTACTCGGTTCACGATCGTAAGGTCCTGAG
>NC_069003.1:10217459-10219959 GCF_001194135.2 Octopus bimaculoides
CGGTAATATTTCTTAGGCGAGCGAGCTGGCAGAATCGTTAGCACGCCGGGCTGAACGCTTAGCGGTCTTATGTCCTGAGTTCAAATTCCGCCGAGATCGACTTTGCCATTCATCCTTTTGGGGTCGATTAAATAAATACCAGTTATGCACTGGGGTCGATGTAATTGACTTAAGCCCTTTGTCTGTCCCCTCTATGTTTAGACCCCTATGGCCAATAAAAAAATAAATATTAATTTATACCGGAAACACTATATATAATGAATATAATAAAAGTTGACAATATTTTATATCTTATATTTATTTTGTAAACAAATAATACAATATCACATAATACAATATTATATAAGCATCTTATAAGCATTTTATGATGTTTCTTTTCTGGAAACTCGCAGCGTACTGGCAGCTGTTGGCTCCCGGACCGGCACCGGTCCGCTGACCACTACTTTGAGTAGACTATGTAGATTGTCTTGTTGGTATTGAGGTACGTTGTATACGTTTTCTACTCTTGACAGAAATATCTGAACACTTGTGAATTCATCCGATGGTAACGCGATGTCGTCGGCAAAATGTAGATTAGTCAGTGTATGCGAATAAAACCCCCAAGACCCCCCCCTCCCTGCTGAAATCAAGAAACACGTTGGAATAGTCCTTTCTACTAGAGCATAGGTTCTCAAAGTGGGCGCTACCGCCCTTACCCCATGGGCGTTGAGACGGTCCAGGAGGGTGATGGTGCCTAAGGGAGCGGTAGAGAAAAAGGAGGCGTTGGGAGGAAGACAGTGAATTGGAGGACGCCATGAATTTATTAGAATATCATTAAAGTATTGTATACATATTGTATAATATTATATTAAATATCAAATGATTCATAATATATATCAATTAGTAAAATATAAAATATTTATTTATATATATAAATAAAAGATAAAAGATGTATGTGTGCCTGTGTATGGTATTTGTGTGTGTTTGTGTTTTTTTTTATGTATACACACTCCTATACATATAAATTAGCATATCCAACCTAAAGTAGATATGATGTTTATGACGCCGTAGGTTGCGGTGAACGTCCTAAAAAGTAATTTCATGTAGACATCAAATGCTAAAATGCATCGAAATAACTATCTGCTGACTAAATTTCGTTAGCACCGGTTGATTAATATTCGTTACAATGGCTGCTTCCTTCGCTAATAGCTAATTTATACATTGCTTGCCAGCTTCTCGTGACATCACTGGCAGCTTGTTCTGTATATATTCCTTATAGCTTCGTCTGATTTTCTGTCTGGTATTCGGTATCTGGCTTCCTGCTGCTAAAGATTCGCAATACAATGAAACCACAAGATACAGAAACTACAAGATACAGAAATTTCATCAACCGATATAAAATTTCGAAGGTTTTTAGCATTTTCCGTCTACATGAAATGATTTTTCAGAACGTTCACCGCAGTATAAGGCGTTATTCAGGTTAGATTGGATTACAATGTAACGGAGATAAAGTACGTAGAATGAACTCGTTTTGGTACAGATTGATCTTAAACTCTGTCACGCAAGGACAGTGAGTTATGACGTTCTCGCCCACTTCGTTGTTCTTAGCAGTGCTTCAAAGTAAAGTGAGTAGAGTGTGGACGTCTCGAAAAGAAGATATGGCTGCAACCGTTCAAGATATCCTTGACTGTGTCGAGAAAGACACCATCGAGCTTTTTGAAAACGGTCATAATAAGTGACGAATCGTGAGTCTTTGGCCAAGAACCCGAAACCAAAGCAAATATGAAATCTAATTTGATTGGAACGAGATTTTAAGACATCGATGGAATCCAAGAGAATAAGACGAGGCAGCTGTTCACTATCCCACCAAAACGAGTTCCATGAATTCTTCCATAAATGGAAACGGTGCTGAATAAGGTATGTGGCTTCAGAAGGGGACTATTTCGAATGAGATTAAATACCGAATTGATATGTGTTGTAGTTTATTATTTATAACACCAGTCCTGATACATTTTTGGTCAAACCTGGAATGTATAAATGTATATATATATAATACACACGCATACAAATATAATTTGGTTAATAATACTTCAGAATATTTGCTGTCAACTAGTTTCTATTCGTTTTGGTTTGATTTTGTAATGTTTTAGGATATTTTAATTTTAATAGCCTTATTTGAAAGATCGCATAACAAACAAACGAAGAACTCTAAGTAGCAAGTAAGTCGTCGACTACGAACAAGTAAACAAACTCAACTATAATAAATTATTCATTACGCATTTTTACTACTTGTCCATCTCTCTCTCTCACTCTCTCTCCCTCTCGCTCGCTCGCTCTCTTTCTCTGTCTCTTTCTCACTCTGCACGTGTATGTATATATATATATATGTGTGTGTGTGTGTGTTTTAACAAATATACAATCTTGCGGAGGACAGACACTCGAGGGACATATCCCAAGTCTTCGGCAACTGCAGTTTCAGATTTCTTTCTAACAGTCGCCAACATTTTTCTAATTCCATCGC
>NC_069003.1:10221471-10224044 GCF_001194135.2 Octopus bimaculoides
TGTGTTTTTTATGTATAATTAGGTGTGTGTGTATGTTTGTTTGTTTGTGTACGCGCGCATGTATGTGTGTATGTGTTTGTTTGTGTGCGCCCGTATATATGCGTGTGTTTTTGCGTGTGTGTGTGTGTCCGTGTTTGCATCGCGGAATCCGAATCAGTTTCTTTCAAATTCTCCAGTTTGAAGCGATATCAGAATAGCACCGAGAAGTTTTGGGAGAGTGGGGCGGGTGGCCGGGTATCAGGGTGGAAGGATGGAAGTGATATAAGGGCAGAAGGGTAGGAGAGAGGATTGGGTGGGGGATGTAATGGAGGTTAGAACATTGCAGATTATGGCGAGTCTGGTAAATAATTCTTCTTATCTGGTAAACCAGTCAACCTATCCGGTGACCTGAAACAGAATTAGCTGCACCGTTTTTTTTTCTTTTGGTTTTTGTTTTCGTTTTTCTTTTGACACATACAGAAACATACAGAGGAGACAAATATGGCACATGTATTATACACACACAAATACACAAGCACGAATACACACACACACACATACACACACATATTTGTGTGTGTGTGTATTTATATATATATATAAATATATAGGTATGTCTATATATTTAAGTATGTATATATATGTTTGTATGTATGTACATATATGTATATGCATGTATGCATGTACATACATACATACATACATACATACATACATACATACATACATACATACATACATATATATATATATATATATATATATATATCAGGTTTAGTAAAGAAAGAGATTGCTCTTTCCAGGAATGTCTTACATCCAAGCTTTCTCCGGTTTATTCATATATCGGAATGAGATTCTCTAGTGTTGGTATTAGTGTTTAATACACTACTACTATATACATTATGGGTTCCAATAATCCCTATAGATGTTTCCATCAGATTCGATATATGCAGACACAAATTTAGCAGTTTAATAACATAAAATGGAGAGTTTGAATACAGCCAAATTAATTTATTTACAAAGCTGTCGATGACGCAAGACCTACGATCGTTTCAATATCCGCCTTCATTCATTTTACTATTAATGATTGCATTATGAATTCAGATGACTTTCTTTTATTCCTTTCTTTTCACAACTCTTTCTCTATTCATCTCTATCCGCCTCCCCTTCTCTCCTCTCTTTTTCGTCCTCTCTGAAATGCATCCATCTGATGAATGTGAGAACCACTATTTTCACACGAAACTCCGACTCATGACAATTGTTTATTATTAGGATCATCAAAAAACTATATTATACATACATAAATATATATAGCTTTTATCTTTTACTTGTTTCAGTCATTAGATTGCGGCCTTGGTAGGGTACCGCCTTGAAGAATTTTTAGTCAAGTGAATTGGTGTATATATATATATGCATATACATGTATGTATATATGTATATATAAACACACAGGCACACACACATACATACATATATATACATACATGCACAGGTATAGATAGATAGATAGATAGATAGATAGATAGATAGATAGATAGATAGATAGATAGATAGATATTACACAACGTCAGTGCTTGAGCAGTGGAATTTGCTGAGAGTTCCTTGACCTGAGTCTATTTTAGAGTTAACCTCCCCTACAAATTAAATAACACAAAGAACTTAAGCCGATGTACGCCAGTATACTCATGCAAATGAGAACAACATACATATGTATACATAAAGACTTAAAACTTCACATACTGATTACGTTTTTCAGTAGCGAAAAGGGAATTTTTAAGCCCATAGCTACTATTATAGTAGTTATGGATATTGTAAGTTTCGTGAGAGTTGACAAAGCGACACTTTGGTGGGGGAACAAACGCTGACAGAAACACACATACACTCAGAAACAGTAGAACGCCGGGTGAAATGCTTAGCGGTATTTCGTCTGCCGCTACATTCTGAGTTCAAATTCCGCCGAGGTCGAATTTGCCTTTCATCCTTTCGGGGTCGATAAATAAAAGTAACAGTTACGCAATGGGTTCGATATAATCGACTTAATCCGTTTGTCTGTTCTTGTTTGTTTCCTTTGTGTGTAGCCCCTTGTGGGCAGTAAAGAAATAAGAAACACATACACACACACACACACATGACGGCCTTCTTTCAGTTTCCATCTACCAAATCCACCCACAAGGCTTTGGTCGGCCCGCAGCTATAGTATCAGACTCTACCCCGGGGCGCCACACAGTGTGACTGAACCCGGAACCATGTGCTTGGGAAGCAAGCTTCTTACCACACAGCCATGCCTGTGTCTGATATATAAACATATTGTCATAAAATGCTCAATATCATAAAAACCGAGATATGTCTTAAAAACAAAGCGCGCCCAGTTTAAATTATCTACCCTGAGATAAACTCTTCCAATTAAAAGGTTATGAAGATAATATGTCCCGTTATAGCAACGCAGAGGGGGAGCCAACAAGGTCTACTTTGTTTCTTAAGTGTATTCTATATTCACATAACTCTGTTTCTATGACATAAACTGCAATGTCACGATTCATTTATATATCGGAAGGAAACAGCACAGCGTGATTTACTAAAAACAAGTAGAGTAC
>NC_069003.1:10224726-10227284 GCF_001194135.2 Octopus bimaculoides
TATATATATATATATATATATATATATATATATTCATACATATATACATACATACATACATACATGCATACATATATATATGTATGGCACACACGCGTACAACACTTATTAGATAAATATATAAACACAATATAAGCAAAACAAAACAAAGTTAAACCTTATACATTTGTAAATATCAGTTTGATGTCTGAAGCAAAATAAGAACACGATTCTTCTAATGGTAATTGAGCCACGCAAATATTGTTTATTTGGTAAACGTGCTGCCATTAAACGTCTCGCAGAGTTTACAGTTCCAATTTGCGTTAAACATCTACACAATTTTAAATTGCTATTGTAATATATATGTATATATGTTACACGTTTAATTTGAATTCGTCAGCAAAATTATCAACGCAAGGAGAGAATGTCATTATCTTAAAATGTTTCGTGAAAACGTCTTACGATGCCCAAGATATCTCTCATTATGGTAACAAGTGAGAAGAACTAAACTTGGTATTCTATGCTTTTCTGGTAGACCTGTTGTAAGGTCAATGTGCAACCAAGATAGAGCGATCCAAGAGATGCGTGCATGGGCGCTTCTGACTCCTTGTCATTGTATCTGTTGTTTTGGCTTTTAATCTAGAATGCTGTTTACAAAATATATTGCCTTTAATGTACATGAATACCCATTATATATATGGGTGCCCGCACGCGTGTGAATTTGTGTGTGTGTGTGTCTATGCGTGCGTATACAATAATATATGTTCCTGATTAAATACATATACATATACAGGGCACATTGATTGATACATACACAAACATACATATATATACACACACACACACACACACACACGCACACACACACACACACACACACACAAATATATATATATATACATACACATGCATCAACGTACATATACATATTGCAGTAGTAGTAGTAGTAGTAGTAGTAGTAGTAGTAGTAGTAGTAGTAGTAGTAGTAGTAGTAGTAGTTGCTGCTGTTGTTGTTGTTGTTGTTGCAGCAGCAGAAACGAACATCCTGTATATGCAACGTGACTATTTATTCGTACGAAGTTTTCAAAAGACATAAGACATAAGACAAAATCATTAATTCAATTATTGATAATATATCAGGTCATTAACAATGAAATGTCCGATTCTGAACTGAAAGTTTATTTTACTTTATCTCAACAAAAAGCAATGCAGTTAATCAAAGTATGCACCTAAATTATCAATACAATTTTCCCATTTTATCGGTAGCTTATTTATGCCGGCAGCGAAGAATTCTGGAGAGCAAGAGGTGATGAAATCACGAAAGGCTGTTTTTGCATCTTCTTCAAATTTGAAATTTTTTCCTTGCAAAACGTTGTCTAATTCCTGGAAAACATGATAGTCGGCTGGTGCAAGGTCTGGTGAATATGGTGGATGACAGAGTACTTCCAAATTCAGTTCCTGTAACTTGATTAGCGTTCTTTGTGCGACATATGATCGAGCATTGTCATGCAAGAGAATTGGCCTTTCTCTATTGACCAATATCGGTTGTTTTACTGCAAGTTCACTCATCATTTCATCCAATTGGTTGACGTATACATCCGCTGTAACTGACTTACCAGATCTCATGAAGCTGTTTTCTTCTGCAGTGCATAATACAAAATCAAAATCTTTTTTGGCAAATGTCTCGCCACTTGGGCAAGATTTTGCGAACATTCTGGGAACAGCTATCTCCAGTAAATTAAAATGATAGAGGCCGGTATATTAAGCCTGTTTACAGCTGGTGTGTTGCTTTCGGTGTCAGTGTCTACGTAAATGTTCCCTTTTAATGTAGCTACACCCTTTACTGTCTCCTATCGTAACCATACAGATAAGCTCATATAGAATCTCGCATATCACTCTAATATAAATAACAAACACTTTATAAGCCAACTTTCCTCAACTTACCTTCTTTCTTTCCTGTATGTCGAACTTCTGAGAAAGCAATAACCTCATTTTTTGTTTTGTTTAAGGTTTTTTTTAAGTACTATCAAGCTCTGAAATTTGCCATGGAAGTAACTCAATACATCTGAGGTAAATTATCTCCTTTGCATTATCTTGCGTAGAACAAGAAGTTAGCACTTACAAAATGGTCAATTAAAAATGCATGCATGTATTGACATAGTTACAAATGAGAAAAAGAATCATCGTGCGATGATTTTTTCGTTTATAATGCATTTATCACTCAGAGTTATTATGTAAGCAATAACGAAACTTGTAGTTGAGACTTTATCAGTCCTAAAAGCTCAACCCCGTATTGAGTTCTCTTTCATAGTATAATGTACCGTATTTTGTGGTATAAAAGAATCACGGACGCTTATGATGCACCCCAATTTAGTCAGTGCAGTTTCAATAAAAAAAAAAAAGGTTTTTAGCATATAAAAGCATGTAATATCGGCAAAACTTCGAGGAAGCGAGATGACAGAATCGTTAACACGCCGGGCGAAATGCTTAGCAGCATTTCGTCCGCCTTTAAGTTCTCTGTTCAAATTCCACCAAGGTAGATTTGCTTTTTAACCTTTCGGGGTAAATAAAATAAATAC
>NC_069003.1:10227326-10233160 GCF_001194135.2 Octopus bimaculoides
ACTAGGGATCGTTGTAATCGTCTTACCTCCCATCCCGAAATTGCTGACCTTGTGTGCCAAAATTTGAAATTAAAATTGGCATAACTTCGGTTATAGGACTCGTGGTGAAGTTTTTAGGCTTCTTTTATTTTTACAAAAAGAAAAAAGAAAGTGTGTCTAATATACCATAAAATACGATCATTCTAGCGTGTCTCTCTTCTATACTATCTATAAAATTACCAGTCATAGGAAACTCTGAAGCGGTTGATTGGCAATAAATTATTACGTGTGATGGAACACACTTCATGACCAAGAGTTATATATAATGCCTGTATGAAATAATACTTCATGGATTATGCCTTTAAAAACATACTCCGAATAAATATTTGTCTAGAAAACTATTAGAGAAAGTGGAGCAATTTGTCTAGCGAATGAAAATGAGATGAAAAATCTTTTATTTCAACTCTGGTATCACCGCAATAAGCGTTGAATACTAAAATATCAGAACGAGACGAGAACCATTTTACATATAAAATTGGGAGTCGGCAGTGTTTGAAGCAGACCTTCGACGTCGATCCATTTATTTCCACTTCCGTAAGTACACCAACATATTTCAGAAGAAACTTTAAACCGATATCAAGAAATTTGAGATTACAACTAATACTTTTATGTTTTCTCATAAAACAAATAACATATATGAAGTAGATTATAGCAAACACAAACAGTTATTTAATAACATTTCTAAAAGCTATAGAAAACCATATATACACACACATAATATTGCCCAGAAAATAAAACGAGATTATAAATTATAAGCGAGAGCCTGTCTCGCAGTCAAGGGCCATAAAAAAGACTTCACACTTCATCGCCAGTCTTGGGTACAGATATAAACGCAACTAAAACAGAGATGATAAAATAGAAATATTTCTCAGTAAAATTAACAAGAATTTTTGGAAAGCATCCAGACTGAGGGAGTGGAACAAAAGGAATGCCATAAATAACAAACAACATTACATTATTAATTTTTACTCTCTATACAGTAGGGCTCGAAGCTATGAGAAGATAATAATATACGTAACAGCCAAGTTCACGCTGGGAAGGACCTACTCTTTGGTAGATAAAAACAAAATCTCATCCACCAAATACATTCAACGTCGCTATGAGGTATTACGATAATACGGATAGGCGCAGGCATGGCTGTGTGGTAAGTAGCTTGCTTACCAATCACATGGTTCCAGGTTCAGTCCCACTGCGTGGGACCTTGAGCAAGTGTCTTCTACTATAGCCTCGGACAGACAAAAGCCTTGTGAGTGGATTTGGTAGACGGAAACTGAAAGAAGCCCGTCGTATATGTGTATGCGTGTGTGTTTGTGTGTGTGTGTGTGTGTGTGTGTGTGTATTTCTGTGCATGCGTCTGTGTTTGTCTCCCCACCATCGCTTGACAACCGATGCTGGTATGTTTATGTTGCCGTAACTTAGCGGTTAGACATAAGAGAACGATAGAATAAGTACTTGGCCTACAAAGAATAAGTCATGGGGTGAAGTTCGACTAAAACCCGTTAAAGTGGTGCTCCAGCATGACCGCAATGAAATGACTGAAACAAGTAAAAGAATGAAAGAATAAAAGAATATATGTGGACCTCATCGGTCTACAAATACTAGATGTTTTAACTTCATAATCGGGTTCTACAGAGATGACGGGCTTGCCATTACAGTATACGCCGCTGAACACGTGTTATATAGATTAAGGAAAGACCTTATAATAAATTTCTAAACCCACCAATCTAAGGATTATAAATTCCTTAGCTGTCATTCTTAACTTAGACACGTGCACTTATAACCCCTGCAACGAGCAACCGATTTATATTAACCCCAATTTTAAAACCCAATCAATGAGATCAGAAAAAAATCGTTGTGTTCTCAAACTACAATGGTGCTTTACCAAACTGCGGCTTCAAAGACAAAATAAAATATTTACCCATTTCCCGACAATTTGATCTAAAAGCAGGTCGCGTAACATTATCTGGTTCATATCACCATCTCAATAATACTAAAACTCTAGGGATGTTTGTGTGTAACTGAAATATTTCAGAAATAGTTTATTTTATCTTTATTTATTTTTTTTTGCATATTTTTTTCATACTTGCCTTCGGCAGTGCAATACAATTTTTGTGATATTTGGACCTCTATTTAAACGATTAAACACAATTTTTAGTTGTTATTTCTTGACGAAAAAACATAACTTCTGTGACATCAACACACATACACACATATAATGAACGTCATGGCGCGTCAATCAACAGAAAAAACACGTCCACTGTGACATGTACACACACATAGTCTTCGCGCTCTCTATGAAAAAAAAATTGTCGACTTTTTGACGTAAACAATAATTTAATCATTCAGAAATAAGTTTTAGCTGAATGTGATTTCATGATCCGGAGATTCTTTTGACAGGTGTCTTCACTTAGGCAAATTTCTATTGAAATTATGGAAACCCATTTCACCACAGGACTAAAGTGTTGTGAGAAGTAATAAGCCTGTTCACTGGCTTGTACTTTGGATTCCATCCAAATTTCAGTGTAGCGATATTCGTTTGTAGTTATCATACACATAATTATTATAAATTCAACTTATGCTTCCAAAAACAAACTTTATTTGTTTACTTTCATCGTAAAGTTGAATTTATCGTTAGCGTCTAAGTTTATAAGTTCTAAAATTGCAGAAGAATTCGTTGCTTGGCAGTTTAGTTTAATGGTAAAACACTTGACGTGTAATCACAGAGATGTGAGTTTGAGTCTCGTGGCTGGCCGGTAACGTATTTTTCTGCATTATATGGATAATTTATCCTGTTCACGCTATTTATAGCATTATCACGCGTTTGAGAAATAAATTTATTTCTGTATCTTATAATTATTATAATTAAGGCGGCGAACTGGCAGAATCGGTAAGATTCCGAGAAAAATGCTTAAAGGCAATTCGTCCGTCATTAAGGTCTGAGTTCAAATTCCGCCGAGGTCGACTTTGTCTTTTACCCTTTCAGTATCAATAAAATAAGTACTACCTAAGCACTGGGGTCGATGTCATTGACTTATCCCTCTCCCACAGCGGAAACTGTACCAAAACTTGAAACCAATAATATTATTATAACGATGACGAGGAGGGAAGTGGACAAAGACAAAGAAGTTATGGAGGCGGTGAAAAGGGGAGCGAAGAGAAACATTTCGATGGATTCATTGAAATCAATGGCGTCCAAATTGCACCATAAGTCATTAGTAATGATGTGTCAGGCAGACCATCCTTGGGTATTTATGGATTTTAGTGCAAGTTTTACTAGTGTTGTTGCAGTGGCTGTTGTTATAGACTAATTAGTCATTTTACAAAGAAGCTTATAGCTGTATTAAGTTACTCTATATTCTCAGAGTCGCCCGTTCATACCTGTCTCCCCTCTCCACGCCACCAGTGTTATCCAAGGGAAAGGCAAAGACCGATACAGATTGGCACCTGTGACGTCGCAACTCATTTCTACAGTTGAGTGAACTGGAGAAACGTGAAATAAAGTGCCTTGCTCAAGAACACAACACGCAGTCCGGTCCGGGATTCGACGCTCTAACCACTGAGCCATTTGCCTTCACAATAATAATAATAATAATAATAATAATAATAATAATAGATGTAAATTCTTAGCACCATTAGAGTGAAAATTAAGACATGACAAAAGTGGCCAATGTCTACACCGGTTAATATGTCGGCTTTATAAAATCAAAAGTCGTATAATCACCACCCTGAGCTTGTAACTAGTGGAGAAAATGTAATGATTGTTCGGTACTTTCCAGTACATTCAGACCGAAGCATCAAAACTAATAAACCAGATATTGTTGTGAAAGACCAAAACTATGAAAACTGTTTATTGATCGATATGAGTATTCCTCCTGATCATAATATCTAAGCAAAAGAATTTGACAAGCTCAGAAAATATAAAGATTTCCTCGTTGAAATCGAAAAAAAAAAAAAATGTGGCACTTCAAGGGTTACAGCACCCGTGATTGTAGGAGCAGTAAGAATGATAAAAAAAGGAAGTGAAAATTATTTGAGAATAATCCCTGGCTACCATCCTTGAAAAAAGTGCAAAAGATTGCTTCAACTGGTGCGTCACATGCATTGAGAAGAGCATATTATTATTATTATTATTATTATTATTATTATTATTATTATTATTATTATTATCATTAATAATAATAATAATAATAATAATAATAATAATAATAATAATAATAATAATAATAATAATAATAATAATAATTTGGAGGAAATATCAAAGGCACGTGTTGAGAGGAATTCTTTGGTGTCTTAATAATTCACCCCTGCAAATATGGGTGTTTCGTTCATCATCGTCATGCAACCCGGACTTTTTGAACAGGATAGGCTACTCGACCTGTAGGAAATTCTAACTGGGCCTCACCTACAAAGTCATGTTTTTCTTGATATGAGATCACCATGTCGCGAACATATGGTTGTGATGCATGTGTCTGATGTACTTTTATCAGACGGGTAGTCATGATGATTATATTAGGCTTCGTATATTTCAGGTCTTGTGCCCCTAGTAGAAAAGATTATTGACAATGGTTCCTGTTATTTGCCACAGGGGCATGAATGGGGGGCGGGGGTGGAATACTAAAGAAATATCCATTTGTGGTGTTTAGAAAAAAATATTTAGAAAAAAACAACAAATAATGAATAAGGGAGTTAACTCTCATAAGATCTGTTGATCGAAATTTTTAACTAAAGGAACAACAATTATAACCAGTTCAATTAGTAACCTTGCGGTTTTGTGTAGTAGTAGTAGTAGTAGTAGTAGTAGTAGTAGTAGTAGTAGTAGTAGTAGTAGTAGTAGTTATTGTTGTTGTTGTTGTTGAGGGGATGTGATGGGAATGAGGATACTGGTGCTGCTGTTTGATATTGCACCTATTCTTATCGCTATTGTTTGCAATTGTTGCTACCGTTGTTCTTCTTGTTACAGTAATTGTAGTGGCTGCTGCAATAATAACAATTATTATCATCATTATTATTATTATTATTATTATTATTATTATTATTATTATTATTATTATTATTATTATTATTATTATCATTATTATTACTTTACTTCTCAGAGCTCTCGGTTGATTCTGTGAAAAGCAAGCAATAACCTGTTGTCAAAAGTCTCACAGGGTCTTTTCTCGCAAATTATAAACTTTGGATGTTAACTTATCGTGGAAGACGTTCGTCACTCAAGCATCAATCTCAAAATCCTAACTGTCCCCAATAGAGAAGGTTTTTTGAGCCTGCTCTGCCATGATGTCAATACCAATTTCTCCGACATATTTTTCGAACCTGGTTGTTAGGGCTCCGAATAGCCCAACAACTACTGGGATAACAGTTACTCTTCTCATTGCCCACATTCTTCCAATTTCATCTTTTAGTAGTCTCTATTTTTTCCATCTTTGCCACCTCATTGTCATCTACGCGTGCAAGATTATTATTATTTTTTTTTTTTAATATATTATTAATATAGAAAGGATTGAGGTAACTCCTCCTGAAGATATAGAGTCAAAATTAAAAGAAGAGTGCCATTTGTTATCTTGTGAACAATATTTCGACATCTCGCGTGTCTTCAACTGGTTCAAAAAATAAATTTGTCAATCTACTTCATTTTGGTTAATATAGAAAGGATTGAGGTAACTCCTCCTGAAGATATAGTGTCAAAATTAAAAGAAGAGTGCCATTTGTTATCTTGTGAACAATTTTGACTCTATATCTTCAGGAGGAGTCACCTCAATCCTTTCTATATTAACCAAAATGAAGTAGATTGACAA
>NC_069003.1:10233170-10233622 GCF_001194135.2 Octopus bimaculoides
ATCTAAAAAAAAAATTAATAAATAAATAAATTCATGAATGGATGTTGTTTTCACAGCGATAGTGCTCTTCTCATATTATTATTATTATTCAGTAGTTTTATTTCTTTTACGTGCTTTCACTTCACTACCGAGCGCAGCTCTGTGTGCCTTGGGTATGTGCTGTGGTTTGCTGTGATGCTCTTATGGTTACTGTATTGAAAGTGTTTTGCGTATGATGTGTGCAGTGCACAGTAGTGCAATTTTCTGTGTTATATATATTTGTAAGTCCTAGTGTTTTTGTTATGTATTTGTCTGAATATTTTTTTTATTATACCTAAGGCACCTACTATGATAGGAATTGTTTCTGTTTTTATATTCCACATTCGAGTTACCTCTATTTCCAGGTCTTTGTATTTTGAAAGTTTTTCCATTTCTTTTAGGGAAACGTTGTCATCTGCTGGAATTGATACATC
>NC_069003.1:10234140-10234593 GCF_001194135.2 Octopus bimaculoides
ATATATATAATACAAAGAATATATATACATGTATACACACATATATGTACATACTTACATCTACATGTGTATATATATGCATATCAGGGTACAGGACGTTATATATATATATATACATATATAAGTGTGTGTGAGTGTGTGTATATATGTATGTGTGTATGTTTATATACATATATATACATATATAAACAAGTACACATACATATATATACACACACTCACACACTCGCACATGCACGCACGCACACATGCACACACACACACACACACACACACGTATATGATGTTTCGGGTGACACGCAGCAAATCTTTCCCACCGGGTTGAATTTCGCTTATGGAAGTGACTTCAAATCTCATATCAGAGGAGCGGTGGTGGAGAGAGGAGCGAAGAGGAAGGTGGGGTGGGGGAGAGGGCGACGTTCGGCGTCAGAATGTGGGGTGGCAGAATGACGG
>NC_069003.1:10235421-10236689 GCF_001194135.2 Octopus bimaculoides
ACACGGTCACACACACACCGACGTGTGTTTGTGTGCATGTATGTTTGTATATTTGTATGTATGTATGTATGTATGTATGTATGTATGTATGTATGTATGTATGTAGATGTCGTAGGTGGGTAGGTGAGTATATAACAACAATTAAAGCTGACATTTTAGCGCCATTTTAATTGCTGCTATTATTATTAACCCTATATATTGAGTAGCTTTCCCTTCGAAAACGCACATAGATACAAACATACACATATATAATATGAATTTCGAAACTTCGAGAGAAAGTGAAATAATTTTTCCTTTTTTTCTTTCAATTTTTAGTATGATGGTATTCTAAGCAGATAAAGCTATAGATGATGGGGCGTATATTGGCTTCTATCGAAAGCGTCTTTTTCACTCAATATTTACATTTACAATATGTATGCATACATACATACATACATACATACATACATACATACATACATACATACATACATGCATACATATTCACATCAGAAGCAGTTCTCCGAAAATGTCATCAAGTATTAATTACCGATGAGACATGATGTGCCAAGGCTAACCCTAAGGACAACGAAATAAGAACCTACAGTATGGTAGAAGCTACAGCCACTCATAATAAAAAGGAGCGCTGGTGGAATGTCCCAGTGAAAACCTCAATAAAACGTATACACAATAGACCTGACATAGTAATTTGGGATAGAGAAGAGAAATATACAGTTGGGGAAATCAGTTGTCCAGCAATGTTAACATAAAGCTAAAGATAAGCGAAATAGAAAATTCCTACGCTGAACTATTGAGGAATCTACAGCTATTCTATCCAGATTACAAGTTCAGGTTTATACCTGTAATTATTGGGCCACTAGGATATGTAACACACTGCCTAAATACCAATCTTGAGAAATTAGGCTTCTCAAAACCAGAAAGGAGAAAGCTGATTCTAAGACTACAAATCCAAGTGGAACTGTAAAAATTTATAAAACTTTCGAGAAGGTTATTATTTAAGTATATATGAGCATGTCTAGACATGCAACTATATGCATGATTCCACATGCATAAAACAAAACATACAAATCTACACATATACATACATACATACATACATACATACATACATACATACATACATACCCTGTTGATGTTGAAATTCTAATGAAGGAGCCTTGGAGTCAGGTTAGGAACCGACTCTTTCTTTATTGGCAAGGAAATCTTGAAATAAAAAAATAAAATTGAATAATGACATAGATACATACATACATACATATATATATATA
>NC_069003.1:10237027-10237772 GCF_001194135.2 Octopus bimaculoides
TAAATAACAAAAGGATGTATTAGTATGACGCTCAGGAATACGGAAAGTCTTTGACGTTTCGAGCTACGCTCTTCAACAGAAATAATACGGAGACAAGGAGAAAAACACGGAGAAAAAAATATATATATGTATGTATGTATGTATATATATATTATCTATATCTATATATATATATATATATATATATTATAATGGAATAATTACTATGAAGCATTGTGTAGAATATATTGTATAAAGGATCGTGGGTAATTAATGTAGCCTTACCTTGTATTCAATATTTCGGGGTTATGACCCCATTTTCAAGAAATTGACGAATGTTGCCGATATGCGTGTGTGTGGGCATGTGTGGAGTGGACATGCACGGAAAGGTGTTGCTATAGCAACCAGTTAGCTTCCTGTAACTTACTTCTATTGTTGATTTTAGGTTTCTTTTGGTGTATGAGGATGGCCTCGGAGATTCTAAGGTTTCCGTCTACCATATTCACTCACAAGGGCTTGGTCATTCCAAGGCTATATCAGAAGACGCTTGTCCAAGGTTCCATGCAGTGGGACTGCACCAGGAACTATGTAGTCTGGAAGCAAGCTTCTTACCACACAGCCACGCCTGCGCCTGTTTATATCTATCTATCTATCTATCTATCTATCTATCTATCTATCTATCTATCTATCTATATACACATAATTAAGGGATCAGCAAATATTTGCTTCACCATATACCGAAGTTCAGAAATAGCAGCTAAAAAAT
>NC_069003.1:10237782-10238589 GCF_001194135.2 Octopus bimaculoides
ATATACACGCACTCACGGTATAAGTCTCTGAATTGCTATGGCACCCTGACGAATTTTCAACAATATGTGAATTTCAGCAATGATGGTTATTGTTCGTTGATGTTCTTTGGGGGAAGTTTTTTTTTTTTAATCCTGAATAGAGTATCAAGTGGCGAAATCTGAAGGTTATAAATGCTATTGTTATTATTTTTAAGTTGGTGAGACTCACTTTAGGTCAGGCATAGGTTAACTCTTGGCATATATTATGTGAGCTCTGTATTCGCTTATATGTGAACATGTACGGATGTATTTATTATATACGTATATATATATATATGTGTATATGTGTGTGTGTGTGTGTGTGTCTGTGTATACATGCTCGCACACACACATACACAGACACACAGACATATATTTATACAAACATTTAGTGTACACACTAACGTATGTGCAACAGATATGTAAAAGTTATGAATATATAATTATCTAAATACCTCAATAGAGCAATTCTATAAATACATGACTTTATAACCGTTTAAGTATTTTATAACTATATAAATACATAAAAATTATTGTAAAATTTGTTTAAAATTATTTCTAACTTTCACAGGTTTTATTATGCACACAGACGTAAACTTTAGAAGCATATAATGTAAATAAAATTTATATGATGTGTAACTACAGATAAAGATTAAGGTATAAGGAATCGGAGTAATTGACAAATCAGAGCAAAATGCACCTAAATGCGTGTTCATGCTTACGTGCAGTTTCAAGTTTACTTGTGATTATAATCTAACTAATGTACACACACACACACACACACACACA
>NC_069003.1:10238935-10240916 GCF_001194135.2 Octopus bimaculoides
ACACACACACACACACACACACACACACACACACACACACACACACACATATATATATATATATATATACATGTGTGTGAGAGAGAGAGAGAGAGTGTGTGTGTATGTGTGTGTGCGTATTATAATAAAATTAAGAGAATTAAGTAGAACTATGAATGAAATGAGAGATAAGGAAAGCTACTAACTATGCAGAAAGTTTCAAAAACATTTATATTCCGGTCGCGAAGACATATGTTCGCCCGAAATATAAAGATTTCTTCCATAGGTAGAAGATTTCGTTATTTCTCGTTTCATTCTTAATTTTGATTATATACGCATATATACGCATATATATATATAATTATAATTATTACCTATGAGGTATTTATTCCTCTGCTAGCCACTTGATGTGATCGGTATTTTAGACAACGATCTTATCCTTATTTATATAAATTTATACACACACACACACACACACACACACACACACACACACACACACACACACACACACACACACACACACACACACATATATATATATATATATATATATATATATACGCACATTAGTTAGATGATGAGCACAAATAACCTTGAAACTAATTAACAACGACCTAGTCATGCATGCTTTGTAATACACACACACATCTATATACACGCACGCACACACACACATACACACACACACACACACACATACATACATATATACATATTATAAATATATATGTGTTTGTGTGTACTATATGTACATACTATAATTGATACGTAGCAGCGCTCGTTGGGTTTTCCGATATGGATGGATATCTACAATTGTCTAGCTTTAGTGTATTACTGAGGTAATTTAATGTTGCGGTATATGGTTACTCTTATTGTTAGAGTTAATCCTTTAATTGTATTGATAAGGCTATTTCTAAAATTGTTTAATCGGTCTCGTATTACCAATTAGACAATTTTGTGTTTTGGTGTTGTGAGCCCATTATCACGATATAAGCCACCGTTTAATTTTCTAAATTTTGCACGTAGTGAGTGGATACAATACATAGAGGCGTATAGTACTTACAGTTTATATTTGTGGTTAAGCTATACATAGATACAAGTTAGCATAAAAAAGGAAGAAAATGAATATGCACATTTTATAGGCACAAGCATAACCGTGTGGTTAAAAAGTCCCTTTTCTGCCACGTGAATTCGGGTTCAGACCCGCAACGCGGCACTTGGATAAGTGTCGTCTACTCTAGCTCTGGATCGCTCAATATCTTGTGAGTTTAAATTGTGTGGAAACCCGTCGTATATGTGTGTATGTGTAAGTATGTATGTATGTGTGCGTGTCTTTGTGTTTCTGTTTGCCCATCCCCCCATCGCTTGACAGTTAACGTTGGTTTGTTTATGTCCCAGGAATTCAACAGTAATTTAACATTTCGGACAAAGAGACCAATAGAATACATACCAGACTTTAAAAAAAAATTTTTTTTAACTGAATTCGAGGGTCGATTTTTTTTCGACTAAATCCTTCAAGGTTGTGCTCCAGCATGGGCGCAGTCCAATGACTGAAACGACAAGTAAAAGACAGAAGATATCGTTCAAATGTTAAAAGAATGTTCTGAATCACTCTATATGCATGCAGATGTCTATATTAGTATACTTAGATCTGTGCAGAGCAAATAGTTGCTTGTCGTGCGCTTGTGTATGGATGTCTATAGATGACTGTCGACTGCATATATACGTATATATGTGTCTTTGTGTATGTGTGAACGTGCGTATATATATGTATGTATATGTGCATATATGTATGTATGTATATGTGCATGTTATTGTGTAGAAGAACCGAAATGCACTTATTTGTCCTCCGAGCCGTTTTTCTCTTCAGTTCTTTTTTGTTGTTTTTGTTATTTTTTTGCATGTTTTAAATTTTCTCTTCTTTTTAGCTTTTCTTTTTACTCGGTAGATGGATGGGTGGGCAACGGGTGGGGTATGAAACAGCAGTAGAAATAATGAC
>NC_069003.1:10242209-10246485 GCF_001194135.2 Octopus bimaculoides
TCTATCTCTTTCTTTCTTTCTCTCTCTCTCTCTTTCTTTCTCTCTATCTCTCTCTTTCTCTCTCTCTCTCTCTCTCTCTCTCTCACACACACACATACACACAAACACAGATATACACAGATACACACTCTTTCTGTCTGTCTGTATTTATGTATGCATGTATGTATGTATATATGTATATATATGTGTGTGTGTGTATGTGTGTGTGTGTGTGTATGTGTGTGTGTATGTATATATATATATATATATATATATATATATATATACATACATACATACATATATATGTATGTATGTATGTATGTATGTATGTATGTATAGATAGATAGATAGATAGATAGATAGATAGATAGATAGATAGATAGATAGATAGATAGATGAGTGCGTATATACAATACAGACGCAGGCGTGACAGTGTGATAAAAAGCTTGCTTCACAACCACGTGGTTCCGGGTTCAGTCCCACTGCGAAGCATCTCGAGCAAGGATCTTCAGCCTTGGGTAGACCAAAGCCTTCTGAGTGGATTTGGTAGACGAAAACTAAAAGTAACCCGTCGTATATATATATTTAAGTGTGTGTGTATATGTGTGTGTGTGTGCATGTCTTTGTGACTGCATCTTTTTCCCTCTAAACACCACTTGACAACCGGTGTTGGTGTGTTTACGTCCCCGTAACTTAGCGGTTCGGCACAAGTGACTGATAGAATAAGTACTAAGCTTTAAAAAGTAAGTCCTGAGGTCAATTTGTTCGGCTAAAACCGTCCAAGGCGGTGCTCCAGCGTGACTGCAGTGAAATGACTGAAACAAGTAAAAGAATAAAAGAATAAAAGAATAAAACTACACACACACATATATATGCGTGTGTGCACGGGTGTGTGTGAATATGCCTTGACGTGCGTTTATGCATTACATATATGTGTGTATATATACAGAATATACGATATATAATGTGACATATGACACATTCATATATATGTTAGTATAATATATAATACATACACACACACATACACATACATATATGTGTGTGCATATGTATGTGTGTGTGTATATATATATAATGAATTAAAAGCAATAAATGCACAAACAAACGGGCAACACACAGAGAAGGTCACCAAATCCTGATCAGTTGTCGGCAACAGGGTCAAACGCAATTTCGCGCCTTAACAATAATTTTGATTCCCCATCTGGTGATACCGACGGCGAAAACGCCGCTGGGAATTAGCGAGCCAAAAAAAAAAACAGAACAGAAAATGAACAACCAGACAAGAAATAAACAACTACGCGATACAGAAAGTTGACATACAAATGTGGAATAAATATAATCCAAGACGAGACAATTAGTGGACTACGAGGGCCAGATATGTGTGTGTGTGTGTGTGTGTAGAAAGAGAGAGAGAGTAAGTGATAAATAGATAGATAGACTGGTCTATATGTGTGTTTGTGTGTGCACGTAAATGCATACGCATGTGTGTGTATGTCTCTGTGTGTGTTTGGCTTTATGTGGCACAAAGGGACAGACGAAACAACAGAAAACGCACAACAATGGCTGCAGTAATGCTCAGACCCTCATCAATTTCGATACGCATGCAAACATATAACACATACATACATACATACATACATACATACATACATACATACATATATCCTTTCCTCTTTTCTGCGCATCAGTAATAAAAAGACATGTATTTACGTCTATATTTCACGAGCAGTGAGCCTTTTATTTGACATCATTTCAGATTTTTTCCTAGTTAAGCTGTGTTTTGTATAAATAGACACTGTTTAATCAGTGACGTGTCACTAGAAGCACAGACTTGCGAATTAGTGTATCCTGCAGAGATATGCCACTTTATATGCAGTTCATCTCTACTGGTGATTATGGAAAAAAAACCCGAAAACATCTTCATTGAGGAACGAACAACAAGCCATGAAACGATCCACCAGGTGTTTTCCGTTTTCATTTTCTGTACAGCAATATTATAGAAAGAATGAGTTTACATTCTTGTTTTGCTCACAGTGAGGCTTTGTGGCTTAGGCTGTGCTGTGCACAGACATACATATATATTTACACACACACACACACGCACACATATATATTAAATATATATTGACACACACACACACACATAGTATATATACTCACACTCACATACACACACACACATATATACATATGCATATATATATACATAAATACACACATGTATATATAGTCATATATACTCATATCTATACATATTGTATGTATGGAGTGGCTGTGTGGTAAGTAACTTGCTTACCAACCACATGGTCCTGGGTTCAGTCCCACTGCGTGGCACCTTGGGCATTTGTCTTCTACTACAGCCTTGGGCCGACCAAAGCCTTTTGAGTGAATTTGGTAGACGGAAACTGAAAAGAAGCCCGTCGTATATGTGTATATATATGTGTGTATAAATCAGGCCCTCCAAATAAGTGGCTTCCGCGAAAAAATCAGTTATATCTCCAACACTAAGCTAAAACTAAAATAGCACATCTCTTCCCCAATACTAACCCTGAATCTACGGACACTACTTCCACTCTATACCAATCCAACAACTCAACAAAAACACCCTACATATCGCATTCGACCGCACCACTGGCCACCCCAAGCCTATAACAACTCAAGGCACTCCTATTGATCTTCCCACTACAACCACACACTCTAAACAATCTAAGGCCAGGAAGCGTGAAAGTCTATGGTTTGCACCATCCTTCTCTCTCCAAGTTAAATCTCTACCTAAACTCTTCTTTAAAATTCTAAAATCTAATTTTCCACCACAGCATGAATACTATCCTGTCTTTAACAAATCATCTGTGAAAATCTACTCCACCACACCTAATTTAGGATGCATAATCGCCTCCTCGAACAAACGCAAACTACAGCACCAGTCCTCTGAACACCTAAACTCTCACACTGAACCCCAAGCTAGACCACATACAAGCAAATCGCACAATCCTTAATAACCCACCTCAATTAAATGATACTAAACTCAAGCCAACACACCATAATTCCACCAGTGCAGCTACAAATACTAGCTCCAATACCACCTCCCAATCCAGTACAAATACAAATTACACTTTAGGCTCTTTCCCACTAACAACAAACCAACGTCACTAATAGGAAACTCCAACCACGGAGCAGGTAGAAAAACGTACAAGTGTCGCGCATTTAAATTATGTCTTCTTGCAGACTACTGTCTGCACAAAAATGTGATGTACAAGTGTCGTGTTATAACACTCGGCTCCAACGAAGCAAGAGTATATATCGGCGGCACCGTAGATTTCAAGCGCCGCTGCCGTGCACACATGAACTCTTTCACTAATCCAAATTCTAAACTAGGTACCTCCTTAGCAACCACAAATCGCAAAATATTCCATACACCCTATCCTGGTCTATAGTAAGTGAAACTCCTCCATACAATAAAAATATCGCTAAGTGTAAATTATGTCTAAAAGAATCATTAACCATTCTTTGCCTTCACAACTCCTCATTACTCAATAGATTCTCTGATGTTATTTATTCTCGTAACAAATATACTATCCAACTTTCACGCTCTTCGCAAAATCTATATAATCTTCTAATAAGTTTCCATACTAAAAAAAAATTAATCTAAAACAAAGTCAGCTTTACAACCTACTGCTTAATAAATACTAACCCCTCTATTTTATTCCTTCACATACACAGTTCTCAAATTTCTTCCAAATCAACCACTTCCCACTTTCCTCTTAGCTTCCCCACCGTCCCCAAAACACATCTCAAACTCCTTCCAAATCTTCAAATCAACCAGTTCCTACTTTCCTCTTAGCCTCCTCACCCTCCCCAACCCCAAACAGTACTTAAAACTCCCTTCCTCTGAAAACTAACCAACCAACCTACCTCTAGTTCCTCCCTACCTACACCTCTCTATTCAATTTCATACTCCTCCCTTTACCTCAACACCCCCCTCTAATACCAACCCAATTCCTTTGTCCGACTAGTAACTACTTTTGACCACCTTCTCACCCCCTTTAGCTACTGAACCAGTCAACTCATTTCTCTCAAACAATAGCTATCCCTGTTTCTCTACCTCAACCTTTAACTCTATAACCTCATAAAACTACCACAAAGGTAATCATTCACATACTACTTAAACCACCCTCCTCTTTCTCCCTGCATTTAAATTGATGTAATGATTGCATCGTTCAATTAAATGGAGCCGCTTGAAACGGTCACTTCTTGATATCCTGTTGTTTATTTTGATTATATATATATATAT
>NC_069003.1:10246620-10247599 GCF_001194135.2 Octopus bimaculoides
CACATAGGAAAACGGAAAGCCACTTGGAATATCCCTTCATCAGCTGTCTCTATTCTATCTAGACGTTTCGAAGATAAGACAGAACGTACTCTAGAATAGTCTCTTCCTGAGTAGTGGATCAACCCACTACACAGAGGATTCCAAGGTGGCAAACACAAACCAAGACAGGAAAAATTGGACAGTGGAAACAACATTCAAAAGCCGTACGGCCAAACGCAAATCTGAGGTAGAACGCTAGTAGTTCGTCTTGCCTTCACATCGGCTGGAGTGAAAAGAAAGTTGACCACAGGTCACACGAGAGCAGAGAGGAGAGAGATAATTACATGATAAGGTCATTAAAATTAATGAATCTTATCAGTGGCCAGCATATGAGAAGTTTTTAGGCAAAATACATATATAGAGATATATAATTGTATAGGGTACAATTATACTTAAGGACACAGGAGCTAACATGCCTATATGCTAAAAGAAGACGCCGAATTCGTCAGACCACATTTAAAGTGGTGGGACGAATTCGACGCCTTCTTTCAGCATATAGGCACGTTAGCTTCTGTACCCTTTAGCGGTTGGCACTATCGTATCACGTGATTTCACCGTGAATTGCAGATCATCATCAGTAGCAATTTAAGACAATCTAAACAACACTAATTTAGATTAAATGTTGCTAATTAATATATGTTACTAAGATTGTTCTTGTCGCTCATCGGTAATTTATTCACAGTCCACCAGCTTTTGGCAAGATTTCTGACTGTTAGGCTAGTTTTAAACTATATTGATTTCACTGATTTTCCATCTGGCATTCGGAGTTTGACCAAATACCTCTGATGATCCATATCTTATGGTGAAATCCTGTGATACGGTAGTACCATCCGCCGTTGCAGACGAAAATTTCCTCAACCGATACAGTTTGTGTTTTTCAGCATTTGTCGTCTACACGAGATAATTTTTCGGGACATCTATCTATCTATCTATCTATCTA
>NC_069003.1:10249567-10251625 GCF_001194135.2 Octopus bimaculoides
TGTGTGTGTGTGTGTGTGTGTGTGTGTGTGTGTGTGTGTGTGTATTCATGGCTATGTCTATGTATATGTATATGTACATGTATATATGTTTGTGTGTATGTGTGTATGTATATGTGTATGTATGAATGTGTGTGTATGCATGTATGTATGTATCTCCAATAACGGACAAAATCAACATCCATTGAGAAGGTTGCAGAAGCAACGAAAATTCTGGAAAAAACATAAATAATAGATGAGTGGAGATCGAACCGGTGAGAGTGTTAGATAATCAAAGCATTAAGAGAATTTGACTCTCCCCAGACACAATATGGATATGTTCAATTTGGGTCACAGATTTGAAACTGCGTATACTGGTGGAATGTCTCACGCAGAACACGGTTTACTTTGAACATTTTTGACAAAATTTGGTATTTAATCTAATAAAGGCTTTTATATCGACGAAATGTGTTTGTGGTTGGTAATAGTAAGATAAAATCATGACAATAACAATACATCTCATAATTGTAAAATAAGACATTTTGAAACTACATACAAAAGCTTGCTGCGAACTCGAAGCTCTATAGGTCTTTTAAACACCGGTGCGTTTTATGTGCGAATAAAATACCGATGTCGGACAAACAAATATATATAGATAGTATTTCTTCCTTCTTGATGTTGATTCTTCGATGTTTACTGGTTACTCCGACGTGAGAACCAAAGAAAAAAAAGGAAAAAGCGTGTAATATACAACACAGGCAGTAAACAAAAACAAAAAAAATAGAACAGAGTGGTGACATTTAGTAGAGATGACCCGGAAGTTGTCATCTCGATTACTCTTCGATTACTATCGTAAACAGCAGTAGCTTTCTTCAACTGAATACACGTCGTTGATTGGTTGAAATTACCCAAATATGACAACTTTAGCACGAAATAACTTCTAAAATACCAAATTTTGTCAAAAGTGTTCAAAGTAAACCATGTTCTGCGTGAGACATTCCACCAGTATACGAAGTTTCAAATTGTTTAGTTTAGAAAAATTAATTTTAAAAAATCATGCCTCGGCTTTGATGGAAGGTTCCGTGAAATACATACGAACTCGGAACCACTTGCCTGCGAAGCAAACTTCTAAGCCACACTGCTACGATTACCGTTATTGTTGTTGTTACCATTGTCGTTGATGTTATATTTGTTACTGGAACATTTTATTGTTTTCTTTGTTTTCTTATTGCTTGCTTTTGTTGTTAGTTTTCTAAGAATTCAGTGAATATCTGATCGGGGTGGAGACGTAAGTCATTCGCATTGTTTTTGTTGTGAGATATTTTTTACTGTGGTTGCATATGTGTGTGCGAAAAGAGAGAGAGAGAGAGAGAGAGGGAGAGAGAGATACAGACAGACAGGCGGGAGGATTTTTTTCAACATCATTGTCGACACAGTCAACGTCTTAATAAAGGTCGTTGTCATCGTCATCTTTGTGGTGGTGGTGGTGGTGGCGGTGGTCGTCGTCGTCGTCATCATCAGCCATTACCGTTGTCATCATCATCATCGTCGCTGTTGTCATCGTTGTCCTCATCATCGTCCTCCCCTTCATCATCATCATCATCATCATCACCCCCTCCTCCTACTTCTCTCCCTCCTCATCCTCATCATCACCAACCTCTTTCATTTATTCCTTTTCCTTCTCCGGTTTACCATTACTTTTCGTCCTCCTCTTCCTCCTACTCTACTTCCCGTATTCTTCCTCCATTTTTTTCTTCCTTCTTTAACACATTTTAACGACGATCACTTTAAAATGTGTAATCCCCTAATACCGTGTCCGATTTGTGGACCTCAGTTGGCAGTAATCTTTGCTTACTGCCAAAATCGTTGCTTTTTCAGAAAACGAAAAAAATAGCTTCACCATTCCATAGCAAAACCGTTGTACTACAATTTGACAATTCTTGATATCTTGGACTCTGAAGCAGCTGGAGATTCGATAGTTTGACCAAATGAACCGGCTATTGGAAGCAAAAATGAATACTGAAACAAACGCATTTGGCCAAATTTGGACATACGACAATTTAACATAATAGCAACGATATA
>NC_069003.1:10251725-10252327 GCF_001194135.2 Octopus bimaculoides
ATATATATATATATATATATATATATGCAACTATATATGTATATATGTATCTATACGTATACATGTATGCAAATATTTAATCATGTATTTATGTAGAAATCTATGTACGTATGTATGTGTATATATATGTGTGTGTGTGTGTGTGTATGTATATGTATATATCTATATATATATATGTGTGTGTATGTATATATATACATATAATATATATATGCATATACATACATACATTACATACATACATACATACATATATATATATACATACATAATATATATATATATATATATATATATATATAGTCTGGATTGCTTCTTTTTCAAATTCTCTTGGATACAATCAATTTCCTGACAATACGATGTTGTTGTTACTGTTTTTCCTTATTTCAAAAATGAATAACTCCCTTCACTGACCACCATACTGTGGCCACTAACTTTTTAGGGTGCAATGGTGAGTTTGAGTAGTATTTAGGTGACTATCCCGCATCTAACCACTGTCCTGTTCTCTTGCTGTTGTCAAAGAGTATCCATTTCTCATCACAAGTAATGATTTGATGCAAAAATGGTCTTTTTCCAGTCGAGAAAGCAATAAGGAGCACACT
>NC_069003.1:10252337-10253526 GCF_001194135.2 Octopus bimaculoides
CTTGTTCAGTTGATGTGAAACAAACCTCTCCGTTTTCTTGACTTTTCCAATTTTTTTATCGGTGTCCAAAAACAGTTGTGCGAGATGTTTGGAGTTCTGATGAAAGTTTTCGAACCTTTGTTCTCGGATTTTGTTCAACCAAAGTATTTAATCCATCACGCCGAATAAATGATTTTGGCCTACCCCTTGGTTTATTTTCAAGGCTATCGTCTCCTGAACGAGAGCTTTGGGACCATCTCTGAACAGTTCTGATGTCAACAAAACCATTACCAAATGCCCGCTTGATATTCCGTAGAGCTTCTGCGGCAGAGTGACCAAGTTTGTACTCATACGAGAAAATCACTCAACATAGTTTGGTGGTTATCATTTTCATAAGGTCTGTGGATACAAATTTTGTATACCAATATTGTTGGGACAGAAAAAGAGTCAAGATTAAATGCAAGGTATACATAATTCAGTTTTTAAATGACTGAAATAACAAGTAATTAAAAATGCGACATTTCATGTGAAACAGCCTTAGATATGTATATAATGTATGCATGTATATATGTATGCCATTATCTTAAGATTTCTTGCCAAGAGAGAAAGAGTCGGCTTCTAACCTAGATCCAAGGCTACTTTATTGAAATTTCAACAACATCAACAGGGTATGTATGTATGCATGTATGTATGTATGTATGTATGTACGTATGTATGTACATATGCATGTATGTATGTATGTATGTATGTTCAAATTTACATGTTTTGTTTTATATTTGTATTCTCATGCATGTAGTTGCATGTCTAGACATATTCATATATACTTAAATGATAAACTTCTGGAAAGTTTTTGTATGTATGTATGTATGTATGTATGTATGTTCTCCTTTTTTGTTTTGAGAAGCCTAATTTCTCAAGAGTGGTATTTAGGCTATGTATGTATGTATGTATGTATGTATGCACATGTATGTATGTATGTATGTATGTATATATGTATGTATGTATGCATGTATGCATGTATGTAGGTGTCAATGTTCTTAAATTTAAAATCTGAACAATGTCCAAGTGTAAAAAGAAGAGCCATAATCCAATATACATATATACATATACACACACACATATATAAATTGAGGTTGCCATCATATTTTCATAAACATTTCATATCCATGCACACACACACACACACACACACACACACACACACACACAC
>NC_069003.1:10253865-10254746 GCF_001194135.2 Octopus bimaculoides
ATATATATATATACATGTGGGGCTCTGATTCGAGAGTTTTAGGGTTTTGAGGAGTGTGCAAATCGCTCATTACCCTCACGAACGATGCCATTATATGGTTATTTAATTTGTCTGTTCCAAGGTAATCCCAGTAAGCGGATTCCACCGTTTTCAAATATATATATATATATATATACATACGTACATGCATACATACATACGCACGTACATACATACTTATACGTGCGTGTGTACGTGATTGTGCGTACATATATATTCTTTCACCACAAGTATACATTCAAATCTTATCTTTATCAGTTGTACATCAACAATAATAACAACAACAACAACAGTAAGAACAACGGCTAATATTACCGACCACCACCACCACAACCACCACTACTACGCCTCCTACACTCTCGCATACCTCTCCCACAAAAATAGTAAGACACAAATTGAAAACAAAATGAAATTCTTGTTTTTAAGCATCAACAACCTAAACGAAAACCCAAAAAGTGCTGTATCAGCCCTCAAACCGACCAAATTGTGTCACTACAATAGTACAAACATCCTTACTACTACTACTACTATTACTACTACTACTACTACCACCACTACTACTACTAATGATGATGATGATAATAATAATAAGAGACAGAGAGAGAATGAAATAAGATATAATAAAATATATAATAAAGGAAGTAGCGGATAGGGTGAAAGAGAGTAGCATTTGTTTATATCTGGAGGGAAGGGCGTAGGTGGGTAAATTTGTGTGTATATGTGGGGCTGTGTGTGTTTGTATGTTGTTATTGTCTATACTCTGGTCATCCCTAAGGAAACAGAGTTACGGATATATCAAAAGTGTTCCAGCTGTCACCGTCCCATCTTTTATATGGCCATAC
>NC_069003.1:10255372-10256167 GCF_001194135.2 Octopus bimaculoides
AAAATTATATTACATACAAAAATAAGAGGAATGACCAGCAAAAGTGGACTCCTATATGCTAGAGATAGATGCCGAATCATCTAACCACGAAAAATATGTTCTCAGTAAAAATTTAGCGACACAACAGACTGTAAAAGGGCAAGACAAATGAAAAATATTAAATTTTAAAAAAACGATTAACCTACGTACCATGGTTTCACCTGTTAAAATTTACATAATTAAATATCTGCAGGATCATCAGCATAGTCTGTCGATTTATAAAATATAATTTTCAGAACTAGACACAAGACGTCCACCCGAAAGGGAGCACGTGTAGAGTTCTACAAATTACATACAAGGTATTCTTCAGTGACAGACATTGGAAAGGTATAACAAAAGAAACTCAACAGATCAATCACAATCACCGACCAGATAGATGACGATGGGAAGGGAGCGGATATTCATCTAAATCTCTGGATTTCAGTTGACAACGTGAAACGAACATGTTGTTGTTGGCACTCCGTCGCTTACGACGTCGAGGGTCCCACTTGATCCGATCAACGGAACAGCCTGCTCGTGAAATTAACGTGCAAGTGGCTGAGCACTCCACAGACACGTGTACCCTTAACGTAGTTCTCGGGGATATTCAGCGTGACATAGTATGACAAGGCTGACCCTTTGAATTACAGGCACAACAGAAACAGGAAGTAAGAGTGAGAGAACGTTGTGGTGAAAGAGTACAGCAGGGTTCGCCACCGTCCCCTGCCGGAGCTCCGTGGAGCTTTAGGTGTTTTCGCTCAATAAACACTCACAACG
>NC_069003.1:10256177-10257414 GCF_001194135.2 Octopus bimaculoides
CCTCCAAGAAAACACAAATAATGAGTGGTGTTCCACAGGGCACTGTCCTGCGGTCACTGCTAGTTATAGTGAAGGCGCATGGCTCAGTAGTTAGAGCGGCGAGCTTACGATTGTGAGGTTGTGAGTTTGATTCCCGGACCGGGCTGAGCGTTGTTTTCTTGAGCAAGACACTTTATTTCACGTTGCTCCAGTTAACTCAGCTGTAGAAATGAGTTGCGACGTCACTGGTGCCAAGCTGTATCGGTCTTTGCCTTTCCCTTGGATAACATCGGTGGTGTGGAGAGAGTAGGCTGGTATGCATGGGCGACTGCTGGCCTTCCATAAACAACCTTGCCCGGACTTGTGCCTCGGAGGGTAACATTTTAGGAGCGATTCCATGGTCATTCATGACCAAAGGGGGTTTCCTCTGTGTTCAATACAACATAAATGAATAATTTTCAATATTCATAATACAATTTTGGAAGCTTTTTTCAACCTAGTCGAAACAAGTGTTTCAGCTAGTATATGTATGTATGTTTGTATGTATGTATGTATGTATGAATGAGTGTACATATACATACATATACATAATATACATACACACACACACACGCACACACACACACACATACATACATACATACATACATATTGTGTTAATGCTGTTTTAATTTCTCTAAATCAAATTTCAAGCTATTGTGAATATATAAACACAATTCTCTGCCTGATAACCCCCTCGCGGTATATCGTGCGGTATCAAATGATTAACATTACGTCAATACCTTGGAAATACGATATGAGAGTGTGTGTTTGTGTGCGTGAGTGTGTAGATTCATACATGCACATACATACACGCATATGTTTGTGTGTGTCGGATATATAGATTTATATATACATCTATCTGTCTACTACATATATGTGTGTTTTTATGTAAGTTTGTATATGAATGTGTATATATATATAAGTGCACACACACACATACACAAATCTAAATATATACATATGTATATATACATATATATATATACATGTATATATGTGTGTGTATAGATAGATAGATAGATAGATAGATAGATAGATAGATAGATAGATAGATAGATAGATTGGTATATAGTCGCTTTCAGACGAATTCTCAGACATAGGCATATATACACGCACACATATTCGCTCTGACTCGTTCTGTCTGTCTGCCTCTCTCTCTCTCTCTCTCTCTCTCTCTATCTATCTATCTATCTCTCTCTCTCTCTCTCTCTCTCTC
>NC_069003.1:10259924-10262130 GCF_001194135.2 Octopus bimaculoides
ATATATATATAATGTATATACGTATGAATGCACACACACTCTCTTCTGTTATCATGGAAGCATGAGCTAATGCAGATGACCAAGAATGGAAGGGATATACATGTTAAATATAAATATCCACACGCACACAACCATACGCACACACACACACACACACACACACACACACACACATACATACGAGTATGCCTATATGTCTGTGTGTGCGTGTGCTTATGAGTCTGTGTGCTAAAGTATCTTTGATTGTACGTGTGTCTCTATGTGTGTGTCTGTGTGTGTCTCTACCTGTGTCTGTGTGTGTATTCATGTATGTATGTGTGTATGCATGTATGTATGTGTGTATATGCATATGGGTAGGTGTGTATGCATATGTATGTTATGCAGGTGTCTATCATTTAAGAATGTGCAACATGGCCGAATTGTTATGGAGTTCGCTTCGCAGTTACGAGGCCATGAGTTCCAATCTCATGCATAGCATCATGGGGCAAATATCTTTTACCATACCCACGGGTTGACCTAAGCGTGCGCTATACAAAGTGGAATAGAGTATGTAGAAACTATTCGGAATCACGTCGAATGGAATGTATCTGTAATTTACAAGGCTCCAACCTTATGGCACTGTGTCACACTGATTCAGCTTGAAGATTAATATTAGAAGTAAAAAGGAATGGGGAGTACTCAGCCACATATATGCCAATCCAGTGCACAAGAAATTCAGTCGGTTGAGCAACTGAATGCTCATCGTCTAAACTGACGAGGATCCTTTTATTTTTACTCATTAATTTATCTTAATCATTGAGAAAGCTTGTTTAGATATATTATGTAAAAGTTTATATATGTGTATGTATGTATGTATGTATGTATGTATGTACGTATTTTCTCTTCTGTTTTTAATTATTTAAATTCTTCCTCTGAGGAAGGAGCTGGTTTTTAACAAAGATACAAAGCTCCTTCGTTGGAATGTAGATAATGAAAACGATGTCCCTTTTAAACATGCGTATTTTCACTGTTCGAATTACAGATTATATCCGTAATATATGAGTTAGTTAGTTGATTTCTTTTTCTAAAACTCCAAGCTTATCCAGACTGACAGTTAGGCATTTACTTACAAAGCCAAGTACTCCTGTTATTATTGGTATAAAAGTAAATCTGTAATTCGGATTTAGAAGCTGAAGGTTTCCAAGCAGTTGTCCGTAGTTATCTTCTTTCTCTTAGATTTTCAAAGAGATATACACATCCGCAGGACCTCTATGACGGTACATACTTTTTCTTGTCTGTCCCAAACAACAATATCCGGTCTGTTATGCTTACACTTGACAGATATGTAGTGGGAATGTTCCACCAGTATTCCTTGTGTTAATGTTTGTGTACGTATTCAATAACGGGGGTTCTCTATATTTATTCCATGACAGTCTTTTCTACAGATAGCATTGCATATTGTTTTTGAGTCAACGTCATATCACAGAGGGCGGTAGTACCTTGATCATATTCTGGACAGAATAATTCTTCTGAGCTCCTCATAAAATGCATGGATATTTTCCTCACTAGCTGAAAGTGTAGGAGTATAAATAGAGAGAACAGTTACAAAACGTCCACAACAAAGAGAAATCCGTAGTTTCATTATGCGTGTATTTATGCTTTGTGGTTGTTCTAGGTCTTTTAGCAAATCACTTCTAATTGCAAACCCAACACTACCTTCCCTTTTCTCTCCCTTCGGCTTCCCAACCCAGAATAATGTGAAACCTGCCACTCTTTCGACATGATGATCTTCATCTGAACATCATGTTTCAGAAAGAGCTGCAATATCAACATTAAGACGCCTTAACTCCTTAGTTACTAGAGCTGTTCTTCGTTTAGGCTTATCTGCTCACATTCCAACAAGTCAGATTAAGAGAAACCTCATTCCTTGCATACTTGTTATCATTGTTTATATCATTCCTGCCAAATTGAACCACCGTTAGCCACAGTAAACTAACCAGCAGATAGAGGACAGACAATTTTTAGTGCACCTTTTCTAGCACCTTCCCTGTATATCCAGGTGAGCAGCGTTCTCCTTAAAAGGGCTGCTCAAACACAGGATTCTCCACCGAAAACGGTTGCCTGTCCACGAAAACATGTTAGCGATGTTAAGATAAGAACCCTGCCGCCTTAAGTGCAGATTTATAACTGCATGCTTCCAACCGATCAAGTCTGCATACGTCGCCAA
>NC_069003.1:10262545-10263985 GCF_001194135.2 Octopus bimaculoides
ATATATATATAAACAATATATGAGTATATGCATATATATGTACATGTATGTATATACGTTCATCCACATGTACATATAGATACATAACTGGGTACATGACGTGGCAAAAGAACAAGGACAAATATATATATATATACATATGTACACACTAAAAAGAACATTTTTAAATCGTAAAAATTGCAAATTTTTATATCTATCTATCTATCTGTCTGTCTGTCTGTCTGTCTGTATTATGTATGTTTGTATATACAGGGTGGGTGGAAAGTAACAGAGGTAAAGTCGAGTAAAATGTCTTAACTTGATTTTTATTTTTCCATATATTATTTTTGAAAACCAACGCATAATCAAGAACGAATCAAATCGAAACGACTTAAGCCGAGGTATGCCTGTAACCGAAATCCATGCGAACACAATGTTATCAAGGTAATCCAAATTCAAAATAAAGCTTTTATAAGTTAACTTGATGATATCAACGGTGCTGGCATAGATTTCGGATATATTGGATTGCTTGGTATTGCACATACACACAGGCACGCACACACGCGCACACACACACACACGCGCATGCACGGACGCACAGGCCACATTTGAGCACACACATATAGACACGCACATTGACACATAAGCTCACGCAAACAAATAAGCACACATACGTAGACGCATTTATAGGTACATTCATATGTATATGTATATATATATGTGTGTGTATGTGTGTGTGTGTGTGTGTGTGTGTGTATGTGTGTATGTTGTGTGGTTTTGTATGTAAATATATATATATATATATATATATATACGTGTAGATATTGGTATTACCTCTTTCTATGTCAAAATAGACTGGCACGACAGAAACAATCGGCCATTTTGCGTAATCATCAAGTAAAGATATATTTTCCATTCTTGTAGTTGTTATATATATATATATATATATATATATATATATATATATATATATATATATATATATATATATATATATATATATATACGTATATTTATGAGTGTATGCGTGTGCGCGCGCATGTGAAGCTATATATCTTGGAGGGAGACAAAAAAATTTCTCCGTAGTGTTTGGCAGGAATGCGAGATGCATTTCGGCCTTGTTGCGCTATGTCAGTAATGAGCACGCGAAGCCACTCGCCTATACGAAATTCGTCACCTCCGATAAAGGAAACCGTAAATAATACGTTCACTCGATATTACGAAATCGAAGAAGCATTAATATATGTGTGTGCGCGCGTACGTATGAGTGTATGTATGTGAGTATGTATGTATGTATGTATGTATGTATGTGTGCATGTATGTATATATGAATATGTATGTATGTATATATGGATGTGTGTGCGTATATGCATATTGGGAAGCTGAGTCAGCTTATGAAATATTTGTGTGCGTATATATATATATATATATATATATATATATATATATATATATATATAT
>NC_069003.1:10264620-10265310 GCF_001194135.2 Octopus bimaculoides
TATATATATATATATATATATATATATACATACATGCGTATGCATATGTATATATATGTACATCTATATGCATATGTCTACATATATATATATATATATACATATATACATATATATATATATTCATGCATATACACATATTTGTATATATGTACATATATATAGATATGTCTACGTATATATATATATATATTCATATATAAATATAGATATATTTACATAAATATATATATATATATATATATATAAATACACATATATATAAATACACACACACACACATATATATATACATATACATATATAATTACCTACACACATGCACGCACACACATATATACATACATATGTGCGTGTGTATGCATCTATGTTTATGTTATTCTGTATACGGTGGTTGTGTATGCATGTGTTGGAGAGAAGAGGAGGCAGCTCTGTTTAATATAAATATATGCAAACAAACAACAGACAGACAGGATGAGACACAAAAAGAAGACGGAAGACGTTTAAAAGAAATGCAATATCCACATGTGTTAACCATAATCATAATTATTAATATTATCACCATGTTGTCGATGAATTATAAAGTGATGATTAACGTTATGTTTATGTCTTTGATATTGTGAACATGCATACATACATACATACATACATACATACATATATGCACAGTTACAAACATACGTGAATATA
>NC_069003.1:10265748-10266563 GCF_001194135.2 Octopus bimaculoides
TGTGTGTGTGTGTGTGTGTGTGTGTGTGTGTGTGTGTGTGTGTGTGTGTGTAAGTGTGAGTGACCGCGAGTGCATGCTTATGTGTAGCAATTCCCATGACATAAATCAGAAAGCGCGTGTCATTGACTTTGATATTATGATATGAACGTTCTCTTATATTCAGTAATAAGAACAGAAGGGTCAGTGTTCCATTGTCTGAAGGATCATATATCCAGATGGGAGCCTATCAGAACTAAACGCTGACAGCATTACCACGAAGAATAGTGTGGGAAATGCTCTGAAAAAGTGATTCTAATTCTTAGAATCAGTCCAGTGAATGATAGCCTTACCTCGATCAAAGTAGCTGCGTGGACGGATCTGAGTTGCTGCTCGATTCCACTCCTATAGATTCAGAAATAAGTCTATGGATATAAGAGATGATACTAAATCATATTGTGGTCTTTAGCGTAATAAACCGCCAATAAATTAATATATATATATGAACCGTTTTACCCCAAACAACTTTTTTCTCCATTTTTTTCATTCTCTCTCCGTTTTTTCCCTTTTAAGAGCGTAGGCTTGAAACGTCAAAAACTTTTCCATTCTTCCTGAGCGATAAACTAATACACCTGCTTGTTGCTCCTTCACCTGTCGTCGACTTTTGTTTTCTGTAAATTCGAACTAAATATATATATATATATATATATATATATATATATACATGTATGAATGCATGTATATATTATGCATATATATGTATGTATTTATATATATATACATATATATATATATACACATACATATATGCATGTATATTTCTGTATGTGTGTGTATAC
>NC_069003.1:10268313-10271147 GCF_001194135.2 Octopus bimaculoides
ATATATTAGGAGGAAATCAAAACCAAGGCAAAACGAGTATCTCAAGTCATTCAGAATGATTTGATAAGAGTAAGGTAAATTTGAAGTCTTACAACTGTTTCTGGGATAACCCAAGTGGGAGGTTAGCATGTCCACGCACTGGGTATTCCGTCATCAGAGACAAGGTATGAATATTTTAGACAGGGAACATTTACAGTTTACATGGAGTAGTATAAGATTTGGATTCAGAGAATCCAGTATCACAGTAAGCTCCTTTTACGGACTCGGCAATCAATATTCATTTATTTATTTATCTATTTATTTATTTAAGCAAATGAATTCCATAGTGTTACGGTAGTTTTGCATCCTTCTTGGCGTATATTTTATTTTAGTGTGCCAGAAATTATGCGTACATGTTTGCATTAATATGTTCGGACTTAGACAAGACAGTTATATTGTATAATGCTGAATATACGTATGAATAGAAACATGTTAGCATAATATGTTACACACTAAAATTAATACTATTCGAAGAAGGTTTCGAAACGGTCGTGATCCTAAGGATGACATGTGGTTAAATAGATATATATTCGCCTTTCATATCTCCTGACTTTATGGCTTATATAGTCCAGCTGAAGTAATTTCATCAATTGGATCTTCTGGATTTTATTTACATGTGCTCTCTACATTACATTTCCCTGTATCAGATTCCGACGTGGACTGTTAGCCGAGTCAGAACGAAGAGTTTTCTGTGATAGCCACACGATTCTCAGAAATCACATCTTGTACTATTCATGTGTGTGTGTGTGTGTGTGTGTGTGTGTGTGTGTGTGTGTTTGTGTGTGTGTGTGTGTGTGTGTGTGTGTGTGTGTGTGTGTGTGTGTGTGTGTGCGTGCGCGTGTGTGTCTGTGTGTGTGTGTGTGTGCGTGCGTGTGTGTGCATGTGTACGTACGTGCGTGCGTGCGTTCAAGAGAGTAGAGACACAGAGCTTTCTGACCTTCCCGATAATTAAAGCCTTTAACCGAAGTTATTTTACTGGTGAACGTTCTTTGTTAACCTTTTAATCTTTTCTATGAAACCGGATGAATTCGGTGACCAAAGCTGTAAGTAGTAATCTAATCTACTCACAACTAAGGTTTTCCATAAATCAACATAACAACTGGTTCTCTTGTCACGAAAGCTCGTGGGACTCATCTTATGAGATGTCTGCATTCAAAGGTCAATTTGGTGATGTAGCTGGTGAAAGATGCTTCATATGAGATCGTTACTCCTAAGTCTTGTATATCATTTGCGTTCTGAATTATTGTGTCATATAATATAATTTCTTTGTATTCCCTTCGTAATGCAGAAACTGAAATTTTGTATTAAATTTCATATTGTTTTCATTTGTGCATTGATAAATGAGGCTTAGATCATTTTGGAGCGTGAGGCATCTGCTGGAGTTTGGATAACCATCGATAGTTCTGTGTCATCGGCGTAGATCTTCAGACAAGCCGAGTGCGCTTGTGAGCTTATATTTGATAGGGTGATGATAAATGATAATGGCTCTAGACCCGTGACCTGTGGTATACCACTTATTACAGGTGGTTTTGCAGAGAGAAAACCGTTTGAAGCAACAAATTGATTCATACCCCCATAAGAAATCAGCCATTCTCCGAGTTTGGTTGTGATACTAAGATCACTTAGCCGATGACAGATGATTTCTTGATCGATCTTACCAAATGCTTTTGCAAAACCAAAGTATATACCTTCAGTTCTCATTCCTCTCAAGAAATTATTGAGGACAGTGTTATGATACTATAAAAGTAGTGACAGGCAGCTTCGTCCAGTTCGAAACAATGTCGTGTATTATTTATGAGATTGTTTGTTTTTCTTGTTTTTTTCAAGGTATGTAATTGTTCTTTTACAGACCATGCATTCAACAATTTTAGATGTACGAGGTGTGAGGGCAACAGGTTTTGTAAGTTTTAGCTTCAGCCTTGCTACCATTCTTGTGTATAGGTGTTAGTATTGCATCTTTCAGTAGTTCTGGGAATATGCGGTATTTATCGACTTTTGAAATAGCATCTTTGCATCTTTAATGGTTTGACGAGGCTGTTTTCGCACGTTTTTAGCAAAATGGCCTGGAGACAATCTGGTCCAGATGCTGAGTTTGAATCTAGGTCATTAATAGCTGTAAGTATATCATCTTCCGTGTGTGCATGTATGTATGTATGTATATACGTATGGATGGATGGATACATGCATGCATACATGGATGGATGCATACATGCATGTATGTATGTATGGAGGTATATATATGTGTGTGTGAGTGTGTGTGTGTGTGTGTGTGTGTGTGTGTGTGTGTGTGTGTGTGTGTGTGTGTGTGTGTGTGTGTGTGTGTGTGTGTGTGTGTGTGTGCATACATATAAGCATATGTGTGTGACTGTATATAGATATAACAAAGATAACTTTGATAAGTTTCGGCCCAGACCATGTGTAATTTAATAGCATCCATTCAGGATTTCTTCCAGGTGTTACCCATCATTCCCGTCTGTTTGGCCGAAAGGCCGTATTTATTGTATTTATTTCGTCTTCGTCAATCGCTTTAAATTACGTATGTTTACTTTCCTACCTCCACTCTGTTTCGTTTTGTTCGCTCGAAGCCCTAATTCTCCGCACATTTTGCGGATGACGCCGATATGCGAAGTTCTCAGTTTTAGCATTAAAGGCATGATTGTGTATTAGTATCTCGGTTGATAACTGAAGAAGAATTAGGGTCCTTCTGTGTCTGTTCTATCTGTACGCTTTTTAATATTTAATGCATTTTTCATTTGCACACACACACACACACACACACACACACACACACACAC
>NC_069003.1:10272228-10274013 GCF_001194135.2 Octopus bimaculoides
CACACACACACACACACACACACACACACACACACACACACACACACACACACGTATAATACCGAAACGATACCTCGAATACGTCGTTTTTGAATATGTCATTAAACAGGAAATGAACTTCCTCTTCATGTCCGAAAATTTTACTTAGCAGTGTAAACTGTTGCTGTTGCTGTTTGACTATTGCTGGTGTTGTTGTTGTTGTTGTTATTGCTACTGTTGTTATAGTTCTAGCTGTCGTCATCGTTTTCAACCCCAAGTCTGTCTTGGTCGAGCAGATAGTCCAATGATCGAAACCGTTCCAGCCATGACTATACCATATTACTGTTTTTCTTTATGTGAATAGAATTCACTGAACTAAATTTTCTAATATGTTCTTCGTTTTCTAAAACGGTAGGAGCGTATGATTTGAAAGAGATTTGGCTGTTATTTTAGTTGGTTGAATGATTTCATAAAAATTTGTTATTGGTTGTTGTTGCTTAATCTACGATCAAAAGCATGTCAAAGCTGGCTGTTGTCTTTATTTCTCTTCTTTCTTTTTGTCATTATGTGTTTAGAACTAAATCATATCACGATCTGTGCACAGATCAGTAACAGCAGGTATAAAATAAAATCTTAGTAAAGGGTCAGCTTTAGTAAAACAGGATACGATGGCGTAATTGACAGATAAAGAGAAATTTGTTGATTAACTGGTCTATGAAAAGCGACAAACAGAGAAACAATTCTAAAAACAGCAGGGTATGATTACGCAATCGAAAATCACGTGACAGAACAACCATTGAATCAACCAATGAAGAGCAGTTAGAAGACAATGATAAAACAAACATGGATTTTTTTAAAAAGAAATAAAATTATTACCTAGATATAATAGCGAAGTCAACCAACGAAAACAGAACAACCTACAAATAGTCAACTAAAGGACGGCAGTCGTAGGGAAGTCCCTAATAGGTTATTTTAAGGAACTAGCTAATGCAAACGACAGCTATATATAAATGAATGAATCCCCTCCGGTGTATATAAAAATATTCTTTTTTAAGAATAAAATATTCTTTTTTAGATAGTTTGTCTGATGATCGCAGTGACGAGAAACTGAAGCCTCAAGAAAAAGAACAATATACACTACATTTTGTATTGGAATCCCCTTCTTCCTTAGTTGACAAATTATACCATTTGAATGTGTATGAAACACAGAAAGAGAGACAGACAGATAGAGACAGACAGGCACAAAGAGACAGAGAGAGGGAGAATTTTATCAAAACAAGATATGATGACGTAACCGACAGAGAAAGATAAAAGCTATATCAAATAAATAATTTTAGAAAACAAAGTTTGATGATGTAATCGATAAGGACGTGTAGAGAAACCATTGAAGGAGCCAATGAAAACTAATGCGAATTTTGGTATAAACAATTTATTTATTAATAAATCATGACGCGTACGGAGGGCAGTGAAAAATCAAAACAACGATGTTTCTTTTATTTTTTTATTGATTACTTGTTTCGGTCATTAAACTGCAGCCATGCTGGAGCACCACCTTAAAGAATTTTTAGTCGAATGAATCGACCCCAGTACTTCTCTTATTTTCCAGCCTGTTACTTATTCCATCAGTGTCTTGCCGAACTGCTAAATTATGGGGAACGTAACCACATCAACACCGCTTCCCAGCGGTAGTGGAGGACGAACACAGATACAAAGACACACATACATGCACACACACACACTCATACATACACATTATATATATATATATATGTGTGTGTGTGTGTGTGTGTGTGTGTGTGTGTGTGT
>NC_069003.1:10276126-10277717 GCF_001194135.2 Octopus bimaculoides
CGTAAGAGCGGTGAATTTGCTTCAGATAAAACGTTGAGCACCGATCTCTTTATGCTCGCAAAATCGCTAAAGAGTGGGACAAAAAGCCTTGCTGTATTTCTTCTGAACCTTTATGTCCGAGTTCAAAACACGACAAGATCGACTTTACTTTTCATTACTCTCAAGGACGATAAAATGAAGTATTAGTCAAGTACTGCGATCGACATATTGTCATCCCCCACCCCTTAAAATTGCTGAACAAGTATCAAAACTGAAAAAAAAATTCTTAAATAATTCTTATTATATGCAGCGTTTAAGGTAGCAAACTGGCAGAGTCGTTAGCACGCCGGACAAAATGCTTAGCTGCATTTCAATCGTCCACAGGTTTTGAGTTCAAATTCCGCCGAGATCGACTTTGCCTTTCAGCCTTTCGGAGTCGATAAAATAAGAACCAGTTGTGTACTGAGGTCGATATAATTGACTTATCCCCTCCTTCCAAAATTGCTGGCTTTGTGCCAAAATTTGTAACTATTTTTTACATACAGTGATAAGGTGATGAGCGAGCAGCGTCGTTAGCACGCCGGACAAAATGCTTGGAGGCATTCCGTCCGTCTTAACGTTCTGAGTGCAAATTCCGCCGACGTCATTTCTCCTTTCGAGGTTGATAAAATAAGTAATTTTTGGGGTCGATAGAATAAGTACCAGTAGAGCACTGGAGTCGATACAATCGACTTAAACCCTCCCCCGAAATTGCAGAACTTGTGTCGCAATTTCAAATGATTAATACATACAGCGTTTAACCCTTTAGCATTTAAACCGGCCATATCCAGCCGAAATATTCTACTTATTTCATGGTCAAACTGGCCACGTCCAGCCTCTCACACCAATCCTACCATACCATTCTAAAATCAAACAATCACATCATCAAAATCTTGAAGGTAAATGATGCTGCATGATCAATTCAAAACAATGCGAATGCATAAGCTAATCATTTAGCAGAGCATAATCATCAGTGCGTCGGACAAAATACTTGGTGGCATTCCCGCCGAGGTCGACTTTGCTTTCTGTCCTTTCGGAATTCAATGAAATAAGTACCATTTCAGCACTGGGCTCTATGAAATCAACTACTTCCCTCCTCATAAATATCAAGTTCTGTGCGTATAGTAGTAGAAAGGATTATTATGAGAAGGTGGCGAGCTGGAAGAAACAATAGCACCGCGGACGAAATGTTTAGCGGTATTTCGTCTGTCTTTACGCTCTGAGTTCAAATTCCGCCGTGGTCGACTTTGACTTTGCCTTTGCCTTTCATCCTTTCGGGGTCGATAAATTAAGTACCAATTGCGTACTGGGATCGATCAATTTAAAAGTTTCATGTATTATATTAATTAATTAAGATTAATATTCAATATTATTATCAATTGGACTTTTCAGTTGGACTTCCATAATTTTCATTTTTATTATTTCTATAATTTCGGTTTAAAAGGGGAATCAATGTGAATTATTTCCCTTCTATCATAAGAAAATATATTTTCATCATTCTTACCGATATTTCGATTGTTATAGAAAATATTTAATTTTTTTTAGTATTAGTTGAAGATATAATTCTAAAAGG
>NC_069003.1:10284011-10287574 GCF_001194135.2 Octopus bimaculoides
GTCCTCCTTTTAACGGGTGTTGGCAGCAAACGGATCGCCTAACCATCGGAACGCTTCCTTTCCACAAGAAGCGGAAGAGGATGCGCTCCAGTTTGGTGATGGTAGGGTCGGGACAAGGCACGACGGTCAGGCGGTAGTAGATGACGGACGCGATGTACGTGTTCGCCACCTCCGCCCGACCTTTCAGGGAAAGCTTCCTTTCGGCCCATTGCCGGGCTAGAGTGGCCACCCTTCTCGTTATCTCGTCCCGCAACAGAAAGCAGCTGTTCCAATGTAATTTGAAACACGTTAGCTTTGAGTAACCGTCACACCTTGAACCTACCCAAGTAAATTCATGAGTCATATGACTAACGTCTTCCTTTCCGACATAATACTTATAGGAAGTGCTGGGCGACACGGTCTTTGGGTACGTGGAGGAACACCAGTTCGTTCACAGTAGCGATCATAATGCTGATGATTTGAAGTTGGTGATGATCATGATGATGACGATGACAGCGACGATGACGATGAGGATAATAAATGGCGATGAGGATATTGATCATGACGATAAGGACGAATACTTCAAGGACATTGTAAACCCACTCAAAGTTGATATTATACACGCATTTGCACTCATATACACGAACGTACAAATGGAAAATACACGCAGGCGTGGCTATGTGGTAAGAAGCCATGGAGACCCTTGACAAAATAGAGTTCGCATTCCTTTTTGCGGGCCCTGACTTGTCACTGCAGAGTTGTCTGCGGGCGGCGGGTCAACTTGCTTGGGGGCCCAAATGATTGTTCTTTTTTTTTGTTTTTTTTCATGTATTTTTAATGGTTTTTATTGAACTGCTTGAACATTGATTTCGAGGGGTTTTCTGCCGGCGGGCGCCGAATACCCCTCTCATTTGTATCATCCTTCCTGTCATTAATGTTTTTGTCCATCCCGCTGTGCTTCTTGCAACTCTGTGTATAACCTATATGGCTAATTCGATGAAATAAAGAAGCTTGCTTCCGGTTTGGACGCTTCGGTCATATTTTCTTTGCGCTCTGTGAGTTATCGCTTTTATTGTTGAAACTCTGATTAGATTTTCATAAGGTTTATGGAAAGGTTCAGATACTTGTGTATTTAGGTTCAGTGTGACATCTAAAAAGTTCACCACTATATTTCTATCTTTCTATCTTATTTCTATCTTTGAAATGACAATATTTATTTTCATTTCTATTCATATTACTATTATGATATATATGATTAGATTCAGTATGATTGTTTTTTTTTACAGCGTTACTTATGTTATTCAGGTTAAGATGGGATCTAAAGTGGGATGTCTTCCCTTGTACATTAGAAGAATTATTTATACATTTTCACTAACATTTCTCAGAGTATTATTGTTCCATTCAATCGAGTAATTATTGTTATAAAAATTTGATAATTTCCTCTCGTTAAGGGAAGAAATAATCTGGGACATATTCTTCGAAACGGCAAAAGCCATACGGAGAAAACTGGCGTTAATTACATCATAATATCTATTTTCTTTAGTAAAATGTTTAGAAAATAGTTTGTATAAAGATCCAACTAAATTGTTCTTAGTTTACTAAGCGAATGGTATAATTAGCCAAACAATATTATTCTTATCAGAAGGTACATTATAATTTTCAAATTCGATGTACGATGCAATAAATTGGTTTTCGTATTTTACATATCATTGTTATCTATAGGACGTTTATTTCTATTATTTTTCTATCCATATACCTATTTCTATTAAGTCTCTCATGTTATTAGAGCCGCCGTGGTTGTCATTTTGTGTATAATACTCTAGCTTCTGGCAATACCCACCTTTGCTGAGTGACACACTATAATAGTCAGCGTTTTTGTTTAAAAAAAAATCTTATTTAGATGATAAATTAGACATTTTGAGTTTAATATTCTTCAGAAATGTACTATCTTGTAATAAATTAATGTTTATATGTCAATTTCTCCGTTTTCTTTTATACATACATAAATACATATATACACACACGCACACAAACACGCACACACACCCACACCCCCGCACACCCACACACACCCACCCACACACACACACACACACACACACACACACACACATATATATATATATATATATATATATACATACACACACACACAGGTGTTCTAAACGATTAGGTACGCTAGGCACGTGCTGTAACGGATTACTAGGGCTCCAAGGTTATAGCCGACATGGTAGTTATGGAGCCATTGCAAATTTCCAATGCAGCGGATATATAATTGTTAAAGAGGACAATAAACATTAAGCCAAGGCAACGTTCAATATTGAACGTTGATATGTTCGCGTCTTTTTTCCCTGCATGTTTACAATATCAGTATTTTTAACCACATGGATCTACGCAGGATTGCATCTAAGGACTTATGCACTTGTTTCTACAAGATCGGCAAGTTGAACTTTGAACTTTTATGCTTCTTTTTTCTTCTATCTCTTCATCTCCTTATTCCTTTACACCCTTCCTCTATGTCGTCATTTCATCTTTTACTGCACTTATATATATATGCGCGGCTGTGTGGTAAGAGGCTTGCTTCCCAACCATATGGTTCTGGGTTCAGTCTCACTGCGTGGCACCTTGGGAGGCAAGTGTCTTCGACTAGAGTCGACCTAAATCTTGTGAGTAGATTCGGTAGACGGAAATTGAAAGAAACCCGTCGTATATATATATGTATATATATGAGACACAGAAAATGATATTCATGAGACTCTTTATTCAGAACCACTACAAACGTTTCGACTCATCAGGCATCCTTACCTTACAGATGAGATGCTGTACAACCAATTGTCTTCTATCTCCTCAGGTGGCTTTTGAAAAAAGATACCTCATCTTTTACTGCACTTATAATGCATGACAATTGATTGTACAGCATTTCACCTCTAAAGTATGGGTGCATACCGAGTCGAAACGATCGTAGGGATTCTAAATAGTTTCATGAATTTCATTTTCTATCTCACATATTTTATATAAACTTTAGGGAATTTAGCATATACCTCCATACTGTTGTTGACTTCAGGTAACCGAATACTATGGACGGACTTTATACAGCATACGAAAAGGTGTCTACCCGAAAATAAAATTATAACTGCATATATGTGTGTATACGTGCATGCGTGCATGCGTGCGTGTGTGTTAGTGCGTGTATGTATATAGGGGTTTGTGTATATCCTTGCAACTAGTCATGATTTTATTAAGGAGGGATGTAATATAATTTACGATATGATATTTCTACCATGAGTAAAGCATTTTGTAATCGGAATGGAAATCGAGTCGAACATACATATACACACACATGCATGGGCCCCCTCTCTCACACACATGTATTCGGTTTCAGGAACATACACTCCCTTACATACAATTTATTGTTTACAAAGCTAGATGAATAGATAGATAGATAGATAGATAGATAGATAGATAGATAGATAGATAGATAGATAGATATGCATACATATATATACACACATATATATGTATATATGTATACATATATATATATGTATGTGTGTGTGTGTGTGTGCACATATATATACATATAT
>NC_069003.1:10291059-10292525 GCF_001194135.2 Octopus bimaculoides
TATATATATATATATATATATATATATATATATATATATATATATATTCTTAAGTCCTTGTGTTTGGATTATGGATTATTCTGCATGATTCATTTTTTATTTTTATGATACCTAAAACACCTGTTATCTTGAGGATTGTTTCTGTCTTGAAGTTTCACATTCGGGTTATCTCTGTTTCCAGATCTTTTGTATTTCGCTGATTTCTCCAGTTCATATTTTCTTGTTATTTCACTTGTATGTATCGTTTTCTCTATCCTTATTCATCTACGAGGGGTGGGGGCTGCTGAAAATTCCTGACTTTAAGGGTATCACGAAAGGCCTGTTTGGAGGCCCAACCTTCCGAGTTCTTTTACAGGGCTTAGAAAAAAAATGAAGGATTGCTGCAATAAGTGTGTGATTCTGAGAGGGGAAAATGTTGAACATGTTTGAAACAGAGACGTTATTCTCAGGCCAGGGTCCTGACGGGTTTGTGATATTTGATCTGGATCTCTACGTTCAAAGTTCAAATCCCGCCGAAGTCAGCTTTGTCTAGTAGTAGTAGTAGCAGCAGCAGCAGCAGCAGCAAGTCTATTACATCTATTGCTGTTATTATTACTGCTGCTTCTGTTGTTGCTGCTACATCAACAATATCAACTACTACAACTCCTACTTCTCTTCCTATTACTACTACTACAACAACAATCCACCACCACCACCAGTACTATAAGATCTTTAACAAATTCAAATAGGGTTTTTACTGCACCAAAAGATGCACCTCCGGTTCCCCGAGGTGTGTCTGACATTGTCTTTCAGGGATGTAAAATGGTGCTTGCATATATTAGCACAGGTGTTTGTTTAGTTACACTCTTTACCTGTTTCAGTCATTTGACTGCGGCCATGCTGGAGCACCGCCTTTAGTCGAACAAATCGTCCCCCAGGACTTATTCTTTGTAAGCCTAGTACTTTTTCTATCGGTCTCTTTTGCCGAACCGCTAACGTTACGGGGACGTAAACACACCAGCATCGGTTGTCAAGTGATGTTGGGGAGGGGGAACACAGACACACAAACATATACACACACATACATATATGCATATGCATATACATATATGCATATACATATATACGACGGGCTTCTTTCAGTTTTTGTCTACCAAATCCACTCACAAGGCTTTGGTCGGCCCGAGGCTATAGTAGAAGACACTTGCCGAAGGTGCCACGCTGTGGGAATGACCCCAGAACGATGTGGTTGCTAAGCAAACTACTTACCACACAGCCACTCCTGCGCCTTAGTTGTGGTGTTTGGTTTGTTGTTTCGGACGTTATTTTAGTGCTTTGTCTGTTTGTTGTGTGGAATACGTCAGTTGTGCGAGTTGTGTTGTTTTGTTGGGTGGCCATTGTGTTTTGTATGCTTTTCGTTGTAGAATGCATCTGCATATGTATAAGTATACTTGATTGGCAGATATATATTCGTGTGTGTGTGTGTG
>NC_069003.1:10293179-10294488 GCF_001194135.2 Octopus bimaculoides
GATCGAGGTAAACTCAATAGACACAAAAGTATTGCGGTCAACTCTGCTTTCATCTTTTCGGGGTCGATAAAATAATACCATTAATGCACTGAGGTCGATGTAATCAACATACCCTCTCCCCCAAACTTGATGGCCTTGTGACAAAATTTGAAACCATATTATTATTATTATTATTATTATGGAGTGAGAGAGCAGTGCATGCCATCAAAGTGACACTAGGGTACAAATATACAAAGCCCAGTGTACCCATCATGACTACCCGTCTGATAAGGGTACACCAGGCACATGCGTCACAACCATATGTGCGCGACATGGTGATCTCATACCAAGATAAACAGCGCTTGGCCTTGCAGGTGGGGCCCACTTAGAATTTTCTCCAGGCCGAGTAGCCCATCCCGCTGAAAAGGTCTCTGAATAAGGGCTGTTGAATGAAACACCCATGTTTCTAGAGGTGAATTATCCAAACCCCTAAGAATTCCTCTCAACACATGTCTATGATGCTCCCCCACTACTTCTGCTCGTGATCAGAGATGCACATACTGTCAGCCACTATGGGACATTATCAACTGGTTAAGGTCAAACAATTGACAAGCAAATTTGTGGTATTGAGCAGAATATCTGCTGTAGCCCATCTTTTATACTAAAACAAAACAATGTTCATGATAACACTTCCAATTAGTTAAGATGAGAAGCCATGAAAGCCACTGCCTGGTACTGCATCAGGGCATTTATTATTATTATTTATTATTATTATTAGTGAAGGCGTATGGCTCCGTGGTTAAAGCGTCGGGCTCATAATCATGAGGTAGTGAGTTCGATTCCCGGACCGGGCCGTTGTACTCTTTCACCCCAACTTTCTCTCGCTCTTTCTTCCTGTTTCTTGAGTAACGCTGTGATGGACTGGCGTCCCGTCCAGCTGGGGTGGGGAACACATATACCATAGAAACCGGGAAACCGAGCCCATGAGTCTGGCTAGGCTTTAAAAGGGCACACAAAAAACCCACAGGGCGTGGTCTACGATGAGTTAATTTGACCGTCTTCTATGACGCTTCTACTCATGTTTCAGTATTCAATAGCATGTATGTTGTCACATAGTGTGGCAATACATATGTGATTGCAGTGGTCTACACTTGAGGCGTGGAGGCGCAATGGCCCAGTGGTTAGGGCAGCGGACTCGCGGTCATAGGATCGCGGTTTCGATTCCCAGACCGGACGTTGTGAGTGTTTATTGAGCGAAAACACCTAAGGCTCCACGAAGCTTCGGCAGGGGATGGTGGCGAACCCTGCTGTACTCTTCCACCACAACTTC
>NC_069003.1:10294990-10301401 GCF_001194135.2 Octopus bimaculoides
TGTATAATTATAAATTATAAATATTAAAAAAAAATTAAGTATACATTACGAACACACACACACACACACACACACACTTATTTAATTAAGCTGTAGGTGTGGAAGGTTGGTTTGAAGATCGGTGTCTAGTTTTAGAGCAAGATATATGAAGGAAGATACAATAGGTCAGCGACTCCTCTTCTTCTTCTTCTTCTTCTTCTTCTTACTCTTATTATTATTATTATTATTTTCTTCTCCTCCTCCTTCTTCTTCTTCTTCTTATTATTATTATTATTATTATTATTATTATTACTATTTTACTCCTCCTCCTCCTCCTCCTTCTTCTTCTCCTTCTTCTTCTAATCTCCTCCTCCATCTTCTTTTGATCGTATCCTTCTCCTTATTCTTTTCCTGCTTCTTCTCATTCCTCCTTTATGCACTGGAGTCGATGTATTTAATGAAACCCCTTCCCATAGAATTGCGGGTTTTATACCTATGATAGAAAGGATCATCATCATCGTTATCATCATCGTTGTTGTTGTTGTGGCATCGAGCTGGCAGATTTGTTAGCGTGCTGGGCGAATTGCTTAGCGGTATTTCACCCGTCTCTACGTTCTGAGTTCAAATTCCGCCGAAGTCGACTTTGCCTTTCATCTTTTCGAGGTCGTTAAATTAAGTACCAGCTACGCACTGGGTCGATGTGATCAATTGGTCCCCTCCCCCAAAATTTGTGCCTATAGAAGAAAGGATTATTATTATTATTAGTAGTAGTAGTAGTAGTATTATATGAAAACACAGCTTATTTTGCTGGATATGGCGACAGCCAGCAGACTAAGGTGACACTTATTTACTGGTCATGCTTCAAGAACTCGGCAAAGAATTCTTGCAGTTCGAAGCAAAGCTGATTTTTGTACCTTCACACTTGTACCGATCGTTTTCAGCCATATTGGTTGTTGATTGCTGATATTTCCAAGTACACCAATTATTACTGGTATCACATCTACTCTCTTCATTGACCACAACCTTCGTATTTCCGACTTCAAATCGTCATAATAGCTTATTCTTTCTTCTTCTTTCGCATTGATCCTGTTGTCATCGGGCATGCTATGTCGATTATCGTATATGTTCTTTCTTTTTTATTCACAACAATGTCCAGTTTCCGATGTCTGGTCGGTTGATCGCATTGTATCATTGCATCCCACAGGATTATTACTATTATTGAGAGAGAGCAGTGCATGCCATCAAAGTGATACTGGGTCAAAATATACGGAGCCCATTATACCCATCGTAACTACCCATCTGATAAGGGTACACCGGGCACATGCATCACAACCATATGTGTGTGACCTGGTGATTTCATATCAAGATAAACAGCGCATGGCCTCGCAGGTGGGGCCCAGTTAGAATTTTTTCTTCACGTCGAGTAGCCCATCCAACTCAAAAGATCCCTGAATAAGATTTGTTTAAGGATGTTGAGCAAAACACCAACGTTTACAAAGTTGAATTATTCAAACCTCAAAGAATTCCTCTCAACACATGGCTATGATGCTACCCCACTACTTTTGCTCGTAATCAGAGATGCACATATCGTCAGCCACCAAGGGACATGCTCAACTTGTTAAGGTCAAACAACTGACAAGCAAATGTGTGGTATTGAGCAGAATATTTGCTGTAGCCCATCTTTTTATACCAAGACAAAACAATGTACATGATAACACTTCCAATCAATTAAGATCAGAAGCCATGAGAGCCACTGCCTGGTACTGCATCCGGGCATTTATTATTATTATTATTATTATTATTATTATTATTATTATTATTATTATTATTATTATTATTAAGAAAAGAACTTTTCGCTAGTTTCTTGCGAGTTTCTATTGCACCACCACCTGGTGCACTTCCTTGTTCCTGAGGTGTGTTTGGCGTTGCGTTCTTATTTTGGTGAAGCTTTGGGGGTGTATAGACTTCTCCTGTTTCTGTACTGCACCAGTTCGCTCGTTTTTGTCAGGATATCTAGTTTCTTCCTTTTCGCTCCCTTAGCCTGTGTTCTGTTGTGCATGTTGTGCGTAATATGAGTTGTGTTATTTTATTGGGCCCTAATCTTGCACGCATAGCATATGCTGTGTGGGTTGTGCTGTTTTAGGTCATTGGGTGCTAGTTGTAAAGCTGGAGATGGGTGAATATTGTGCTATTTGAGCTATAGGCGCAGGAGTGGCTGTGTGGTAAGTAGCTTGCTTACCAAACACATGGTTCCGGGTTCATTCCCACTGCGTGGCACCTTGGGCAAGTGTCTTCTACTACAGCCTCGGGCCGACCAAAGCCTTGTGAGTGGATTTGGTAGACGGAAACTGAAAGAAGCCTGTCGTATATATGTATATATATATGTTTGTGTGTGTATATGTTTGTGTATCTGTGTTTGTCCCTCCAACATCACTTGACAACCGATGGTTGTGCATCTACTAACAAACTTTCTGTCTCCCTCTTCAGCTTTCCTTTCTGCAACCATAACCATGTCTCACTACTGTTGTTTGCTGCAAATATCTTTGGGAATCTACACTGCAACGCCTTCTCCTCCCTGTCAGATAATTTCTGTTCTTTTTTTCTGATTTTTAACTTCGTTTTGAGTCTTTGGTTTTCCTATGATCTCCTGTAACTCTAGCAGCTTTTAATAATTTTTCTTCGCTATTATAGGAGTCTATATCTACTCTAGCTAACTCTACGCAGTATTCTACTGATATTAATCCTCTTCAGCCTTCCTTGCTAGGTAGGTTTAATCTTGCTATTCCTGCTCTTGAGTAGAATCCTTCATTCATATTGAATTCATTCCTAGTTCTTCTGTCTAGCGTTGCTGATTCCGTTTTTGTCCAATCTACAAAAATTTGCTGAGTATCTAAGTAATGATACTGCCAAGTGTTTACAGCCATCACTAGATTCGGACCATTTAGCTTTAACTTCATTAGATTCCTCACCCTTCTGATGTACTCCTCAATTTTCGTTTTCGTTTCTGTAGTTAGTACCCTGTCAGATTCTAATACTCCTAGATACTTATAATTCTCTCTACTTTTCAAAGATCTTAATGTCTGGTCATCTGGTAATTGGATGCTTTCGCTCTTGACTACCTGCCCCCTTCTCATGACTAATATTACACACTTATCTATGCCAAATTCCATGCCTATATCTTTGCTGTAGAGTCTTGCAGTTTGTATTAAGAAATCTATCTCTTTTTCTTTCGTACTAAAAAGCTTCAGATCATCCATGTAGAGCAAATGGTTAATTTATCCCCTACTATTTCTGCCTTTGCCTTCCTTAATACCAAACTGAGGGGAGTCAAACATAAGACAAATATTAGAGAGAACCACTAGTCCCCTTGGAAAATTTCTCTTTTGATATTAACTTCCCTAAGAGTGTGTCACCTGAGTAGATATCTACTTTCCGTTTCTTCATGCTACAACTAATTCTCTTATGCTGTCTGTTATACTGAATTCACTCAAACATTCACTTATCCGTGAGTGCAGCATCATTTCATAGGCTTTCCTATAATCTATCCATGCTATTGTTAGATTCTTCTTTCTGACTTTTACCTTATTTAGAAATGCTTTGTATAATAGATCATGCGTTCCTCTAGCCTTCTTCCTGCAACCTTTCTGCTCTTCTGGTAGTAAATTCTGGTTGTCTAGGTGACGTAAATGCTTTCAGAAAGCATTCCTGTTAACAGCGTCCACACGAATGGTAAGCAAGTGATTGGTCTATAGTTGCTGGCTGTATTACCTTTACTCTTATCCTTCATAATGAGTATTGCCCTCCCTCTAGTCATCCAATCTGGTATTATTCTCCATTAAGGCAATTTTGAAGTTGTTTCCTCAGACTTTCATGTAAACTACTAAATTTTTTTAGTCAGTACTCTTGAACTAAATCTGGTCCGGGCCCTTTCAATTTTGTGTTTTTACTAACACTTTACTCATTAATGTACTAGTTAATCTTAGATTTGCCTGCTTCTCACTCACTACTTCTTCCCTCACTTTCTTTAACCATACTGCATCTCCATTATGATTGACTGGCATGTCCTAAATATAACTTCAGAACTTTCTAGCTTCTTCTGCATTAGGTTTCTCATCTTCAGTACTTCGTTCTCCACTAATTATTTGGTTATAAAATCTCCTCTGGTCTGTCTCAAATAATCTTTTCTGTTGATACTGATCTATTCTTTTCTGATATCTGGAGAGCTTCCCTGTCACTGCTATGATACGCTGTTTCAACTCTTCTACTACTGTCCCAAATCCTTTCTCTCTAACTAAGTATCTTTTCTCGAGGGAAGATTTGCATTGTGTTTCCTAACTTGTTCAGTTTCCAGGCTTCTATTCTACTCAGATCTTGTCTTAAAGTTTTCACTTTATTTTGTAGTCTCCTTTTCCACATATGTTCTTTTTTAATCTTTCCCGTGAGATATCTAATCTTCTGGTGACTATTACCCCTCCTGCATAGATCAGTAAATTATTGTCTCCTACATTTTTACTATATATCCTAGAAAGTAACGCATGCCATCAAAGTGACACCTGATACAAATATACAAAGCTCAATATATCCATCATGACTACCCGTCTGCTGAGGGTACAACAGGTATATGCATCACAACTATATGTGCTCGACATAGTGATCTCATATCAAAATCAACAGCGCATGACCTTACAGGTGGTGGTGGGGGAGTGCAGTCAGTGTTCTTCAGATCAAATAGCACATCCCGTTCAAAAGGTCCCTGAAAGAGGGTTGTTTAAGGATGTTGGACGAAACACCGAGGTTTCCAGAGGTGAATTGGTCAAACTCCAAAGAATTCCTCTGAACACATGGCTATGATGCTCCCTCACTACTCCTGCTGGTGATCAGAGATGCAGATATCGTCAGCCAGCAAGGGTCATACTCAAATGGTTAAGGTCAGTCATCTGACAAGCAAATCTGCGCTATTGAACAGAATATTTGCTGTAACCCATCTTTTACACGAGGACAACACATGTACATGATAACACTTCCAATCAGTTAAGCTCAGAAGCAATGACAGCCACCGTCTGGCATTGCACCAGGTCAGAGCGTTGGATTGTATATGTTTATACAGACCATATGTTTATATAGAACAGGATGTATATAAAATCTTCGTTTGTTTGTTTATACTGATGTATATCTCACTTTGGTCGAAGTTTATATATTTATACTGATGTGTACACGTTTTAGTGTATATATACATGTGGTAAGAAGCTTGATTCCTAAGCACATGGTTCCGCGTTCAGTCCCACTATCTTGCACCTTGGGCAAATGTCTTCTACTATAGCCTCTGGCCGCCCAAAGCCTTGTAAGTGGATTTGGTAGGCGGAAACTGAAAGAAGCCCATCATATGTGTGTGTAAGGCAGTGTGTGTGTGTGTGTGTGTGTGTGTGTTCAGTGAGTGTGTGTGTGTGTTCAGTGTGTGTGTGTTCAGTGTGTGTGTGTTCAGTGTGTGTGTGTATGTGTGTGTGTGTGTGTGTGTGTGTCTCTGTATGTGTGTGTGTGTGTATTTGTTTCTGTGTTTGTCGCCTATCACTGCTTGATAACCAGTGCTTGTGTGTTTATGTCGATCGGTCAACCGGTGCTTGTGTGTCTACGTCAACTTGACGTGCTTGTGAGGTTACTAATTTCTTAGGCGCTTATGTGACATCTGGATACCCTGGTAACTATTTCTCTGGATCTTTCCTTGTAAATTAAACATGTGTGTGTGTGTGTTTGTGTGTGTGAATGCATGTTTATGCATGCATTCATGCATGTATGTATATACGTATGTATAGATAGATAGATAGATAGATAGATATATGTATGTATATTAGGAAGACTACAACGCAAATTATCTCATTAATATTTCGAAAATTTCTTCTATTTTACAACCGTTTCCATGTCCAACGATGAAACAGTTCTAGCTGCATAATATGTACGCGATTATTAATTGTAGTTACTAAGTCGTATCATTTCATCAGGAACGGTTTTCAAACATCGTACCTCTTATCATTATTGCTTTGAAGTAATAATATTTGAGATTTTGAAGAGATGTTAAATAACTGAGTTCTTTGCATATGTTCAGTCCACTGCTGGAGAAAGGCCACAATGTGTTCTCTCTACGAACCACGGCATGATGTTTACCTCATCCATGTTTGGGTCCTATAGAATTTAACAAAGTCTTCATTCCAACATCTGCATGACCTTCTCCTCCTTTTTGCTGGACATGTTTTCTACTCTGTTAATTTGCTCATCTATCTATTGTCCTTTCTTCTAAACACGTCATGCGAATGACTATTTCCGGGTTCTTTCTGTGTTCCTTTCAGTTGAAGAGCGTAGGCTCGAAACGTCAAAGACTTTCTCTATTCCCGAGCGTTAAACTAATCTATTTGTTGTTTACACCACCTGTCTTCGTCT
>NC_069003.1:10301672-10302621 GCF_001194135.2 Octopus bimaculoides
TGTATGATTATGTGGAGGCACAATGGCCCAGTGGTTAGGGCAGCGGACTCGCGGTCAGAGGATCGCGGTTTCGATTCCCAGACCGGGCGCTGTGAGTGTTTATTGAGCGAAGACACCTAAAGCTCCACGAGGCTCCGGCAGGGGATGGTGGTGACCCCTGTTGTACTCTTTCGCCCCAACTTTCTCTCACTCTTTCTTGAGTAACGCTGCGATGGACTGGCGTCCCGTCCAGCTGGGGGGAACACATACGCCATAGAAACCGGGAAACCGGGCCCATGAGCCTGGTTAGGCTTTGAAAGGGCGCATAAATAAAAATATAAAAGACATGTATGTATGATGATAAATGAGTACATTTTCTCTGTGTGTATGTACGTGTGTGTCTGCTTATGTATGTGGTCTGTGCTTGTGTGTGTGTGCTGTATTTAGTCTGCACGTGTGTCCGTGTATAGCCTTGCATGTACGCGTGTGTATGTGTGTGTGCGTGTTCTTGAGTCTCTGTGTACTGTTTATATATGTATATTTTCGTGTGTATATAAATGCTTATGTATTCACACGTGTCTACTTTTGCGTAGTTGTGTTTCTGTATGTGCTTGTGTATATGTGTATGTAAATGTATGTGTTCATCAGTACATGTGTGTGTGTGTTTGTTTTAGAATCTATGGCTGTGAGTGTATGCGTTTATGTGTATGGGGAAGGGGTCTGCTTTGTGTACGTCTGACAAACCACCAGCGCCTCTCCGTAGACGCTACGTTAGCAGTTTATCGCTAAAACCACTACCACTGACTTTAAACCAATGAGACAACCACCATCGGCAGCAGCAGCATCACCTTTGGTACCTACACTGGCACCGCACTACCACCAACACCATCATCACCTCATCAACCCTACCACCACCACCATTCCACCACCACCACCACAACCACCACCACACCACCACCACAACCACCAC
>NC_069003.1:10303243-10304267 GCF_001194135.2 Octopus bimaculoides
CTCGCTCTCTCTCTCTCTCGCTCTCTCTCTCTCTCTCTGTTCCTCTGTCTGTTTCTCTCCCTCTCTCTCTCTAATCTATCTTACTTTTCCTCTCTCTCTCCCTCTCTCTCTCACTCTTTCTCCCTCTAAACATGCCCACCCTGCCTTTCGTCCCAACGGCCTATTCCTTCCCCGCGTCTTCCGCTGGTTGGCTTTCCAAGGCCACGTCAGGTTTCACCACCTCCACCACCATTACCCTTACCACCACCACCACCACCACCACCGCTGCTCCTACTGCTGTTGATTCTGCTACTCATGAAGATAATGGTGATGATGACGACGACGACGAAGATGGCGATGACGATGGTGATGATGACGATAATGACGATGGTGATGATGGTGATGGTGCTGATGATGATGATGATGGTGCTGGTGCTGGTGCTGATGATGATGATAACGATGATGCTGGTGGTGATGAAGTAGTGGTGATACTGCTACTGTCTTAAGTGTTTTATTCCTCCGACCACCACCATCAGCTCTGGCAACGAATACCACACCACCACCACCACCACCACCATCATCACTAGCAGCGCTGTCGCCGACCTCGTCGCAGCCATTGCTGACTGAGCCAACGAAAGGGACTCCAATGTAGTCGTACCAATTTGCTAGAAATAGAAGTCAAACAATTGTCTAATCTCATCCTATTGCTTTAAAAACGAAACGCCGCATGGGGATTATCTCCGATCTTTTTACTCGTTTCAGTCACTGGACTGCGGCCATGCTGGGGCACCACCTTGAAGCGTTTAGTCGAACAAATCGACAACAAGTACTAGTCTAGTTTTTATTCCATCGATCTCTTTTGTTTGAGCCTTAAACAAACCTACACCGGTTGTTAGGCGAGGGGACGAAGGTGCACAAGACACACACATATATAAGTACGCGCGCAAATATATATGTATATATGTGTGTGTGTGTATGTGTGTGTGTGTATGTGTGTGTGTGTATGTATGCATGTATATATATATATATATATATATATATATAT
>NC_069003.1:10306666-10310854 GCF_001194135.2 Octopus bimaculoides
CCATAATCGACTCTGCACTTCATTCTTTCGGGGTGGATTAAATAAAGTTCAAATTCGCTGATGTCGACTTTGTGAGATCCCATCCCCCAAATTTCAGACCTTGTGCTTGTAGTAGAAAGGATTATTATTATTATTATTATTATTATTATAAAGGTGACGAACTGACATAATCGTTAAAGTGCCGGAATAAAAGATTTGTGGTATTTCTTTCGGCTCTTTACATTCTGAGTTCAAATCCCGCCAATGTCAACTTTACCTTTCATCTTTTTGGAGGTCAATAAAATATTGTATAAGATAAGCCCTAGGGTCGATATGATGAACTTCCACGCCCCCGTCATACAGTTTATTTTATCTTTTTCATTTATTTTATTTACTTATTTGGGTTTTTTTTTTATATTCTGAGTTCAAATCCCACAATAATCAACTCTGCACTTCATTCTTTCGGGGTGGATAAAATAAAGTGCTTATTGAATTCGTACTTGGTTCGATAGTGTCAACTAATACCCTCCCCTCAAATTTTTTTTGTTTTGTGCCTCAATCAGGAACCATTATACAGAGTGCTGGATTTGTAGAATCGTTAGAACGTCAGATAGAATGTTTTGCACTGTTTCCTGAAATCACATCCTGTCGTAGTAATCGACTAATACCTTCACTTCACAATTCCTGACCTTTGGTGCCTAAATTCAAACAGTTATTATAGGTGCGATAGGCAAGCAGAATCGTGAGGGCATTGAACAATATACCTTGTGTTTATTAGTTCTGGATCTTTACGCTCTGAGCTCAGATCCCTGCCAAGTCAAATTTTCCCTTTATCCTTCATTCTACTCTCCATTAGCTAAATGGGAACCAGCATACCAAAGAATAGGCCCAACATGGCTTTTACGTGTCGTAAAAGGCGACTAAAAGAAGTTGAGGTAAGATTTGAATTCTGACCCTCGCCAGTAATGACAACCCAAACAGAACCATCGAGTTCTCTCCCCCGGGGAGGTATCTCGGCTGCCTATAAGGTACGCTGTACCCTGGAGGACAGGATGCGCTGGAGTGTTGTCGCCCGAGCAGTGCAAACAGGGGCAGACTGAGCCGTCGATCAATCTGGCACTGCTCGAGGGCCCGGAGCTCTGAAGGTCCCGTATTCTACATGTTAACTCTACTTTGATATCAATGCTAAGGGCCCGGTAAACAGTTATGCACGCGGGCCCTTAATACTCTCGGCCCGCCCCTGAGTGCAAATATGTCATCCACCACCAACAGTTGGTGGATACAGCGACACTGTTAAAGCACATGCCCCTATGCCTGACCTGACCTGAGCTCCTCACTATCATCATTAACCCCTGGACATTACCCTCTAGCAGTCATAGAGCCGGTTACCCAGTTTCTATGGCGTATAATTGACCGAGATCACAACATTCTCCTTGAATGAGTCACCGATCCATCGCAGGGTTAACTCCCTAGCTATGGCTGGCACTCATTCACAGCTGAGTGAACTGGAGCAATGTAAAATGAAATGCTTCGTTTTCAAGAAGACAACGCTTCTCCCGCTCCGCGAATCGAAACCACGATCGTACGTACAGCATCCTAACCACTGAGCCACGCGTCTTCTGGAGTTGATACAATAATCAAACCGCTTAAGTAATAAAGCTCTTATAAGCAACAATTATTTCTGTCCTCCAAATTTCAAGGACGCGTTACTGTACTGGAAACTATGATTAAAATAGAAAATGCATGATTTACACAATTTCGATGTAGTTTTACGATAAAACATGGAAAATATTTACAACGGAAGTAACTTATCGAACGGAAATCATTAACTAAAGTGAGTGGGGATATCCTAATACCGTAACATCCAATTTTATTTTAAACCGGATGTAAATAATTACGAAAATAACATTTTTCTATTTGGTTGTCTGTTTGTTTGTCTGAATTATTCAAAAATATAAAATGTTCCGTTTCAGCAATTTTGTCTTGTTTTGTTCCATTTCATTTTATATTAGATGATTTCTCTCTCTCTCTCTTTCTCTCTCTCTCCCTCTCTCTCTCTCTCTCTCTCTCTCTCTCTCTATCTCTATCTCTATCTCTATCTCTCTCTCTCTCTCTCTCTCTGTATGTGTGTTTGACGGGAGAGAGATTTTAAGAATTTCATAAGTGAACAAAAAAGTATTAAACGTATATTCTTCTCGTTTGGCAAGCCTAATAATGACCTATCTATAGATACATATATACGTATATACACACACACACACACACACACACACACACACACACATATATATATAGCACTGAAGCGCCAGAAAAATTTTTGTTGTATTTGTTCTCGTTATTTACGTTCTGATTTCAATCTCCACCTACGTTGTCTTTAATTTTCATGCATTCGGAGTCGCTAAAATGAAGTACTGAGGTTAATGTAATCGCCCAACCCCTTCACTCAAAATTACTGACTTTGAGTTTAATTTAGAAACCATTATTAAAATTTGTTTGATAATTTGACAACACTTTGCAACTATTTGTTGATTAATTTCTGCTACAATTATACATATGTATATATATTCTTTTCTACTCTAGGCACAAGGCCCGAAATTTTGGGTGAGGAGGGCCAGTCGATTGGATCGACTCCAGTACGCAACTGGTACTTAATTTATCGACCCCGAAAGGATGAAAGACAAAGTCGTAGGTGTTTCGGGTTATTTTACGGAAATAATTTCAAACTTTCTTTATAGTTTTCTATATCGAAATAAGAACATTTCTGAGTTGATTATCGCATCAAAACCTTCTCGGTCACACAATCTAAATAAAATTATAGTGTTAGCATGTAGTTGTTGCGTTTATGTAGGAGAAAGCAAGAGATCATGGGAGTATAGTGGCAAGTGATAAAAATCATCATCGCCGGATTTAAAACTGTCAAAGAACTAACCACCGGTAACTTCCATTGTTGATAACATAAACATCCACTCATTGTGTATGGATTCCATAAAAAAATAATAAACCAGAAGATTAAATATTTAGGCTTTCTTACAAGCAAAATATAAACAAAAACGTCAGAAACTCGGAAATATCACATGGGAAAATATTCTATGAAAATAAGCAGAAGTTAAAATTTTTAAAAAATTTGTATCCGGTGAGGATTTTATCAGCTAAAACATCATTTCCATTAACCCTTCCCACTTACTAATAAACGACTGATAAAGAAACATGAACAACTTTTAATAAAAGAAACGAAAAAAAATTGAAGTTAGAATTGAAGCAGTCTCGTTAATATATGTGTGCGCGTGTGCGTGCGTATGTTTTTTTTTGTGTATGTGTGTGTGGTACGAACAGCAAAATGCAAACTATTGTATTTATAAACAGTCAGCAATAAGGCTAAAATGTCACAATATATATACGCATATACACACATATATATACGCACACACCCAAAGACACATACTCATATATACGTATGTTAGAAAACATATATATGTATGTATTTGCGTATATGTATATATGTATATGTATATATATGTATGCATGTATATGTGTGTTTGTATACACGTATATATATATAATGTTTATATACGAACGATTAGCAGTAGGTATACATTTACTGACTGTGCAAATTTAAAATTACTTAAGTGTGCAATGTATATGTACATAAGGCTCTATTTATAAACATTTATTAATATACATACATACATACACATATACATACACATATACATACATTCATACACACATTACGCACATACAGGCATGTATGTGTTTATAAACTAACGAATAGCAGTGAGTACATATTTCCTGACTGCGCAAATTTAAAATTACTTATGTGTGCAATATATACATATATATATATATATATATATACATATACATGTGTGTGTGCATGCGTGTGTGTTTGTGTATATGAATATATATACGTATATATGCATTCATGAATAAATATGTGGATATGTATATATATATATATTATTTTATTTAAAAGAGTTCCAACTCTGTCTGTTTTTTATGTTTTTTATTTATATTCTTGTAAAATTTATGTGGGATATGGAATATATAATATAAAAAAAGATGGATGGTACAATGAAATGAAGTATTGAATGTCTTATTGAATATATGGAATATGTCTTATTGAATATATGAAATATTGAGTGTTCAATATAAAGGATTAAATATATAAATATATAAAGGCGAATACGTATTTTCTATACCTTGTGGTAT
>NC_069003.1:10311450-10320598 GCF_001194135.2 Octopus bimaculoides
ATATATGTATAACTATATATATATATATATGTATAACTATATATATATATATATGTATAACTATATATATATATATAAACATGCACACACATATATACACACACATATATATATATATGTGTGTGTGTGTGTATGTATGTATATATGTATATTTCTATGTGTGTGCGTGTGTGTGTGTATATACATACATACATACATACATAAATATTTTCCGAACAAAAATAAGGAGTTTGCGGCACATTACGAGGTCAACGTACTTGATTCCACGCAAAAAATCCGAGTTTTGCTTTCTTAGTGAAAATCGTGCGGATGTACTTACCAAAATTCACCTTACATTTTTGTCCTAACTTATCCGACGTAATATACTTAGGGTGGACGAACCACATAGTGTGGAAGGTGGAGAAAAATTCCAACGCGTCTGCTCCAAGGATAGCTGAATCCCTAGGAAAGTCTATTCACATGCGATTGTATTCTTCAACATGTGCCATTGCTTGCCTGCGTGGTTAAGAAGCTCGCTTTGCGTGCGACCGTGTGGTTTCGGGTTCAGTCCCACTGTGCAACACCTTCGGCAAGCGTCTTCTACTATAACCCCGGGTTGACTAATGCCTTGTGAGTGAATTTGTGTATGTATTTTTGTGTGTCTTTGTAGTTGTCACTTGCCACCGCTTGACAACTGATATTGGTTTGTTTGCGACCCTGTGACTTAACAGTTTGGCAAAAGAGAACGATAGAATAAGTACCAGGATTTAAAAAATAAGTTTTAGAGTCAATTTGTACAGCTAAGCCTTTCAAGCTGGTGCCCCAGTATGGCCGTCGTCCAATAACTGAAACAAGTAGAAGATATAAGATAAAAGAGGCTCCAGTTGTTGTGTATTCATTTCTTTTGCTCAATTGTTCCATTATGTCTTTGAGAATTGCTGCATTGAATATTTTCCTTAATGTCTGTCATTTAAATTGAATTCCAATCCCAATGATGCAGTAGATAGGACGGTAGTCAGTCCAGCAGATGCTCAGTTCTGCTCCGGTTATAGTTTCTTGCTTGTATGAAGCATATATTTACGATCTCGAGACATTTACGTTCACATGTTTAGACCTCATATGTTGCCAAGAAGTCATGTGCAGATCTTGTGTTAAAAAAAAGTATGTTAGTAAAGTAAAGGTGAAGTAACCTTCTGGAGTCATACCGACTCATAAGGGCCGGTTACCTGGTTTCCATGGCATATATATTCCCCACCTGGACGGGACGCCGGTCTGTTTCAGGATGAAGTGTTTTGCTCAAGAACACAACGCGTCGCCCGGTCCAGGAATCGAAACCACAATCTTACGTTCATGAGTCCAACACCCTAGCCACAAAGCCACTCGCCTCCACAACGTATGTTCGGTACACTTCGGTACTTGCCTTCGGAATGTTGGAAAAGATAGGATCCCATTGTGTATAGAACATTTCTTTCACGTTGTCGTCCCCATCAAAGGTCTGAGCGAATGCATTGAGGACAATTGTATACTGGAATCTTGACAAGAGAAAGACGTAAGATCATCAAGCTTTTATTGACACTGACAAGGACCTCGGATATCCATGGAAAACGAGCGATCGTTATGACAAATCCAACACCTTGGATTTATTATTTCCTTGGAAGAAGTCTTTCCAAAAGAAGGTGTTGATTATTTTTGTTTCTTCAGCTGACCTTCTCCTGCTCTTCTGGTTCCCCCCAGTTCGACGATGCCGAGTCCAAATCGCATGAGTTTCTGTTTCCGTTGATCTTTTTGAATATTCGTATCCACCAAACTCTGGCAAGTTCCTGGTCCCCAATTTCATGCTTGTGTTTTGGACTGACAGCCATTGAGATCTTTGCTTGTATGCCTGTGTGGCTGTGTGCTTCTGCGTTGAAGTATATTCTTTTCAATAGACACAAACTCTTGAGGTCGATCCTTCTTTTTGTGGTTTGTAGCAATAAGTCCTGAAAATGTAAAACCCCCACCTCCATACAAATCTGTCACAATACTGAGGCACACAGGACTGTTACCTGGTATCCCATAAGCCTAGGGACCTAATGCTAATCTAGGTATGCTGTGGCAACATACAGAGAGGTTCTAGGGATATTGTTTACCGGAGAACCTAAAATGTTGTTAAGACGGCCATGCTCCCACATAAAAGAGGATAAGCCTTTGAAAATTAGCATCCCTAAGAACAGTATTGCACATTTCTTTTAGGTTTAAGTGACCTGATCCCTGTAGAATTTAGTGTTAATGAAAGCCAATGTAGAAGGATCTTGGCGTGGATTTTTAAATACGGCTGGGCACTCCGACGGTTACGAAACGAGAGTTCCAGTCGATCCAAACAGCCTGCTCGTGAAATTAACATGCAAGTGGCAGAGTACTCCACAGACGAGTGTACCTTTAACCTTTTAGCACTTAAACTGGCCATATCCGGTCCGACTATTCTCCTTGTTTTATGTTCAAACTAGCCAAATCTGATTTCAACACCTACCCTACAATGTCATTCTAAAAATAAACAACCACATTATCAAAATCTCGAAGCTACAAGATAATGCGTAATTAATTTAAAACAATGTGAATGAATAAGCATTACATTTGACAGAGTAATCTGAATGCTAAAGGGTTAGCGTAGTTTTTAGGGAGATTCGGTTTGACACACTGGCTCTTTGAATTACAGGTCCTTCTCATTTTTGCCAGTTGAGTGAGTTGGAGCAATGTGAAGTTGAGCATCTTGATCAAGGACACAACGCACCGCCGGGAATCGAAATCGTGACCTTACGGTCGTGAGGCCGAACACACTGACCACTAAGCCACGCGCCTTCACTTCTTTACCTACAACGCAGGTGTAAATACATATACTCTTGCATACTTGGAGAGACGCATCCAAATAAACATACTGCACCTGGCATGTGTTCACAGGCTATAAAGCAATCAGACTTATATACTTGCAAACACTCAAATAGAAAGTGATTCATGCAACTAGATATATATATATATATATATATATATATATATATATATATATATATATGACAATGATTTCTCCTCGCAAATACTGATCGGGCACAGACAGTGTGTCGTTAGCCAGCTGGAGGAGATGTCTTCCTGAGCTATAAAGTACAGTAGCATCGTCCCATATGGATCAGCCACATTTAGGTGGCAAATATACTTCACGATATATATATATATATATATATAAACACACACACATACAAGCATATATACATGCATATGTATATGTATACACACACACATACATGCGTATATATAAACATATATATATATATATATATATATATATATACAAGCGTAAATATAGATAGATAGATACATAGATACATAGATAGATAGATAGATGCATGCATACATACATACATACATACATACATGCAAATGTATGTATCTCTATATGTCTGTGGATGTGTATGTATGTATGTATGTATGCATGCAGGTGTTTATGTATGCACATGCACACACGTCCATACCTATATTTCATGTATGATTGAGTTACGTCACAATACAATAATAAAATTGTTACGTCACACTCCTTATCTGGTTTGTGTGATAGACAGACATGTTGTTAATAAGATAAATTTCATCCTGCTACTTTGCAAGGAAACAAACCCATAGATTGTTAAATACTCAGATGTTTTAACACACACATACTACATCCATAAACTGCCTGCTCACGGCTCATGCACTTACAGTTTATCAAGCTTATATCCACGTACTACAACCAACCAAACATGTGTACACATTGCACCTCCGCTTATTTTCTAGACCTATGGCACTTCGAGTTCAGCTAACCAGTCGGAGCTCTATCGCTTCGTTGCTGTTATTCTTACAGTGCGTGTGCTTCATCACCGGGGAAGTTCACTAGATGCCATGTCCCTCTACATCTTACACTCTACCAGATCTCATTTCAGTCTACTGCAATGCGAAGAATGATTCCATTCACTACACAGATTAATTCCTCACGACTAGGAAATACTTTTGTTTTTAATAACTGCTAATCATTTACGAATTTCAAGTGAGACCTACGATGGTCTTCTGCTACCATGTCTGGAACCGTACTGCAGCTACTCATACAAATATTCTGTTGAGTAGAAAATTAATTTGTCGCCCGGTTTAACGCCTCCACCACTCAATTCTTGGATTTATCATTTCCTTGGAAGAAGACTTTCCAAAAGAAATTGTTGATTATTTTTGGTTCTTCTCCTGACCTTCTGTTGCTCTTCTGGTTCCGCTGAGTTCGACGATGTCGAGTCCTAATTGCTTGAGTTTCTGAACAACCAGAGTTTTTGCTCTCGTTGATCAGTTTGAATATTCTTATCTTTCAAACTCCTGACACGTTCCTGGTCCCGAATTTTATGTGTTTTGGACTGACTATTTTGTTGACCTATGGTACTTCGAGTTCAGCTAAACTGTACTGCACTGAAGCTACACATACAAACATCCTATTGAGTGGCGGACTTAATCCACCGACCGATTCAACACCACCTTGTCCTTTAATGATTTTAGCAGATTCTGCTTTGCTACAAACATTCGGTTCAGGTCTCCACTTTGAAGATACCTTTTCCCTCCTTTCTACTTATCTTCGACTTCCTACAAAGGGTCATTGGCACTTCATTTTCTCATAAAAAAAAGTTTTTAAAAATTCCAAGACGCCTCCAAAAGAAAAAAGGCCACCAAACTGATTGACAAGGAGTCGCTCAAGAAAACTCTCCAAAATTTGAGCCGCATACATGCTGGCTTCTCTTCCTGTTTTTCTACCACTACAATAGAGGCCTTCGCTTGTCTGAACTGGCTGATTTCCTCAACCTTAAACAAGCTCTACCATCTCACTTCTATACCGTCCTTTTGTCCTCCTGTTCTCTCGCTCTCTATTCAGCTTCAGGTCCTGCACTAACTCCTTCACTCCTTTCGCCACAGAACGTTGATCCTTCTGGTATTCCATTCTTGCCTGTTTTATTTTTGTAATTTCGTCCTGCAGCCATCAACCTACAATCACAAAAGACAATTATTAATCGTGTTAAAGCCACTGCTCTCTGAGAACCTATGGAGGGCATGGCAAATCAGCCCAAATCAATATTTTAAAACAAAAAATGACGTCATAAGTCCCTGGTTTATGTCTTAGATAATAGTGTTGTTTCATAAACCGCCGTTTTTTATCATCATCATTAGCTGTGTTAGGTCACATTTGGCCGATATGAGACAAGCCAAGGAAGTGGTCTTGGCATGGATGCTCTACATGCTTGTTTACGTGTGCATGTGAACATATGTATACGAGTGTGCGTATGTGTGTGCGTATGTGCGTGTGTGTGTGTGCGTGTGCATTTGCGTATGTGTGCGTATGTCTGTGCGTGTGCGTACGCACGCGCGTGTGTGCATGTGTTTGTGTGTGTGTACAAATATATTTACACATATACGGATTCATGTTTGTATATAGATATATATGCATATATATATATTTGTATACACATACACACACATGAGCACACATGCACACGGGCACGCGCACACATCCACACATGCATCTCCCTCTCTCTACCACATGGCCAGCAGGTTTGGGAGAAGAGCCTGAGTCGATTAAATCGGCCCCAGTGTTCAACTGCTAATTATTTTATCGACCTCAAAAAAGGTGAAAGTCAAAGTCGATCTCGGCAGAATTTTAACTCGGAACGTAACAAACAGAATTTCGTTTTTATTTATGTATATATTGTATGTTTCCTTATAATTTGCTAGTATTTTTCAATAATATTTTTCGCTATGTTCTGTATTTGCAGATGTGTTCCGTATGGTGCCATAAACATTTTGGTTAGTATGATGTTATCTTTATTATTTTGGGGGCCTTGCAGAACAATATTGTGTGAGTTCTTGTTGCTTGTTTGTGCTGTGTGGGGATCGCCGGCATGTCAAAGAATAGACCCGACGTTTCCTCCTGTATGTCGTAAAAGGTGACTAAAAGAGGCTGAGGGAAGATTTGCACTCCGACCTCGTAAAAAAAACCCTTACTAGCAACCACTATCTAGACAGACCCATGGGCGAAGTGTTGTCGCCGGTTTGATGCAAAGGAATCATCCATCAGTAGCAGGAGCAGGGAAATCACCAAAAAATAGGGGATGCAGCGACGCGCATGCCCTATACTACTACTACTACTACTACTACTACTACTACTACTACTACTACTACTAGCTTGTTGATGTTGTTGATATTGTTTAGACATGATGGCGAAAATGGTGATGCTAATGAGGACGCTGCTAGTAGTAGTAGTAGGAGGAGGAGGAGGAGATGGTGGTTGAGCAGCAGTAGTTGTGGTGAGGGCTGGTAGTGATTATGTGGTGGTGGGGATATGATGTTGCTGTTGCTGGTGGTGGTGGTTGTGGTGGTGGTGGTGGTGTCCATAGTAGGAGGTTTGTTCAGAAAATAAGAAAGTCAATCGTTGATCAGTTTGTGGAATGTTGTTTAGTTACATGTCTACCCGTGACCATCCCGCCATTTTTCGACACAGTGTACCCAGAACTAATGACCGAATGTGTCCCCTCTTTTCTCAAAACAACCACATACGATCACACACACACACACACACACATTTACTCTAAAAAACATTATACAACAATACTTTTGGAGGTTCGTTAAAAACGAAATCGTAGATGCATCGTCAAAAGAGACGAAAAGTAGGAAAAACAAAAGACAAAACGAAAATAGGCGAAAAAGTGAAAAGAGAAAAATAAAAAAAAGAAACGCAAAACTAAAAACAAAATCAAACGACAAACGATATAATTAAAAGAAATCAAATGACAAACAAAAAAAGTGGAAAAAAATCAACGATAATAATTAAAAGCAAATGACTAAAATAGTCAAACAAACTACGAAAGACGAAAGCTATAAAGTAAAAAAATAAGAAACGAAAAACGAAATGAAGCTAAAACGTTAAAATTAGCGGAAAGTACTTAAAAGAAAATATTTATAGAAGTAAATCAAAAGTATGAGCAGTCGAAATAATTGTGCTTCTTACGGTGCCGGTTTATTTACTTAAAAGTTATTTAAATACTACTTTAAAGAATAGGCGAACGTTTTTCTCATCATTTTCTTCTGGTTGTAATGCAAATATTCCAACAACAACAACAACAACAACAACAACAACAACAACAACAACAATAATAATAATAATAATGAATTAATAAATGTAGAAATAAATGTGTAAATGAAATAATCAACATCGTGATAGTTCAGGATTTGTACGTGCAGCGTAAAGTTGCCATGTTGAAATATTAACTATGTTAAGATGGCGTACACACACACACACACACACACACACACACACGTGTGTGTGTATGTATGTATATGTATACATATATGTGAGGACATGTGTGCTTGTGTATGTGCGTGTATGTGTGCATATTTGTATTCATGTATATTTATGTATGCATGTGTGTAAATACATATGTATGTATTTGCATTTATTTCGCAAAATTCTTGATGCGAAACCGTGCTTTTAAAACACACATTGTATTTTGGGTGGGACATTTTCCCAATTACGGATGTGTTAGCATTTTTCTAATGGAGTCATTAGTTTGGCTCTACAGCTGATTATTTAACCTTGGGCCATAGTCGGTACCGCAGGAAATTTTGCAGCTTGGTTAGCCGTACGACAAGCGATGGAGGATAAAGATCTGGTTTTAAAACGAATCATTGAAATCAAGTCGGTGAGCTGGCAGAATCCTTAGCACGCCGAACAAAATGCTTAGCGGTATTTCGTCCGCCTTTATGTTCTCAGCTTAAATTCCGCCGAGATCGATTTTGCCTTCCATCCTTTCGGGGTCGATAAATTAAGTACCAGTTGAGTGATAGGATCGATGTAATTGACATAGTTCTCCCCCCCCCCCACCAAAAAAACTGCTGACCTTGTGCTAAAATTTGAAACAAATATGAATCATCGAAATCTTTGTAAATAAGCATCGCATCCACAGAATGTGGCAAAAATTTCGTCTTGCAGAAGCATGCCCTGTTCTTGATGGCGTCAAAGTAATCTTAAAATTGTCAGTACTTGATGTTCTTAAAGAACGGAGCAACGCTTGAACACTCACCAGAAACTTGGAGGAAAGATTTGGTGTCGCTTATAGCCACATGTTGCTGACCGTTCTAAATATCTCTCAGAAGAAGCATCTAACTGTACGACAGTCTTTTGGCGATCACTGATGTCATCAGAGAGAGAGAGAAAGAGAGAGAGGGGTGCATTTTTGCAGGACATTGTAGGAGAGTTAAACCGGAACTCATTTGTAATCGTGTCCTATTTTTTAACCTATAAGTGACAATCAGGATATTTGTTGTTTTAAATACGTTGTACTACTGCTTGTGGCTTTGGTCTTGTAGAAGCCTAGTCCAGATCAATCAACAAGTGAGCTAGTAAGAAATATTCCCTCCAGAAATAAGCAAAAATGTTAAATGGATGATGCTTTGATTGTTTCATTTCTGTAGTTTTAGTTGACAATGTAAGTAAACGGATATCCCCGATGACTTCTAATGAAGATGCTTTTACGAGAACAGCCAGGTATTATAATAAAGCATTCAAAAATAGTGGTTTCTCCGACATGATAAGATATGAAAAAAATCAGCGAGAGCAAAAGGCTTATGAATAGGCTCAGGAAAAGGAATATTTTGTGGAATAATCCAGTGTTTAATATTCCACTCAAAAACTGATATAGCTACGAAATTCTTTCTTTGGCTGAAAGTAGCCAGGAATCATGAAGTGACATATAATGTTGATTCTTAGAATGGTTTTTTTAAAGATATTTAATTCGTGCACATTCGCCTGAAGTAAACATATTTTTCCCCATGATGTAATAACTATATTCATTAATAACAAAAACGCGTTTGAAACAGCTGTAGTGAATGAACCAAATTCTATCTATCTATCTATCTATCTATCTATCTATCTATCTATCTATCTATCTATCTATCTATATATAAGGTAATGCTCACATTACTTAAATAAATTGAAGTAGCATGAAACGTGCGTACTGCAATCACTTTTGAAATCCGTGTTGCTTATTATTTGATTTTAATCACCCATCCTTTTGGGATGTGATATTCGGGTGCCTTCGCATAAGTGCCATATTCAAGCCTTGAATCTATATCTAAACCGTCT
>NC_069003.1:10321116-10321812 GCF_001194135.2 Octopus bimaculoides
TAGAGAGTTTACAGAATTATTATTGTTTACAACATACAATTAGCGACGTGAGAATAAAGTTTCTAAAGTAGAGAATTTCGAGAGATTGCTTTGGTCCAATGGTAGAACGCCTGTCATGTCTTCAGGCGTGAGTTCGAGTTCTAGGGGCAGCTTTAGACTTTTTCCATCCGAATGGTTTTTAACCCAATAATACATGGTTATTTATAACTTTAAGCAATGTGCAATGACAATATTCCAAAAATAATTGTGTGTGTGTGTGTGTGTGTGATTTTAGAGGGATATATTATCCGGGCTCATACCGTAGTAGCTCTGAGTTATGCTCCACGTTACGGCTAACGGCATCGATTAGTATTTAACGTCTGTGACTACTAGGAGTTGTCACTCAAGCTGTAAATTCCTCCGATCGGTAATTCCGTGCTCGTCTCAATGGATTGATAGTATTATCAGAAGTGTATATCACGATAGAGAATATGGAGACTGGTACATCATCAAAATTTAATTCCTTTTATTTTACAATGTCATACAGTAAATTTTTATGGTTACGACGACCTACACGTGTTTCCACTGAACAGAGTATGGGCAGTTGCATATGCAACCGGGCATAATTTTCTGTGTCGTCGTCATCATCATCATCATCATCATCATCATCATCATCATCATTATCATTATTATTATTATTATTATTACTATTATTAG
>NC_069003.1:10322903-10324321 GCF_001194135.2 Octopus bimaculoides
AAAAATGATAATTAAACAAACTGCTACAGTTATTAGCTGAAGGTTACATCTTGACAAACTTAACACAAACTTAAATCATATAAACAAAACTATTTATAACAACAGCAACTCATTCTTTACTAACGGTGTAAATAATAGGAGCATTTCAACGAAAGAGAAGAAAGGAATGACGCATGTTACAAAAGACAGTACCTCTTTGCCTGGTTAATATATTCAGGAAAGAGCGAAGAAAATAAAATTATGTATCTCCGTTTTCAAAAATGTAAAGGCTATGTAATGCTCTCAAAAGAGGAGTTGGACGAAGTCCAGGTTAATGTGTGTCCCATGTTCCTGGAAAACTGCAGTAACTCGTCCTTTGCAAGCATTGTAAGAGATAAGGAGCTTCTTAGTATGAACAATCTCAATGAAAAGAAGATGAAATGGGTGTGATATGGCACAAAAAATAGTACCTCCTTGTGTGGTGAATATATCAAGGAAAGAGCGAAGAAGAATATGACATTCCTCTGTTTCTGAAAGAAAAAAAAAACGAAGGGCTTTTATATGCCCTCGAAAGTGGAACTGGAAAGAACCCTAACTGTCGTCTGCTCCATTTAACTGGAAAACAACAGCAAATTATCTTTTGCAAACGTTGTAACAAGGAGATTCTCTCAGTATGAGCCATCTCAACGAAAGAAGAAATGGATGAGCTATATCACAAAAGACAATACCGCCTTACCTGGAGAATATACCCAAGGAAAAGCGAAGAAAGTGACATGCCTCTGTTTAAAATAACGAAAGAGGAATTGGACGTAGTTGACGTGTACTCCATGTAACTGGGAAGCAATAATACATCCTTTGTGAATGTTGTAACAAAAACTTCGCAGTGTGAGCTATCTCAAAGAAAGGAAGACGAAATGGATGAGGTATGTCACATAAGATAGTACCTCTCTCCTAGTACCTCCCTCCTTCTCTGGTGAGTATACCAAGGAAAGAGCCTTCTTTTTACAAAAATGAGAAATTTTTCATATGCCCCCGAAAGAGAACCTTGATAAACTCCATTCTGATGTGTATTCCATTTACATGGGGAAAGCACATGGAACTGTATAGAAAACCGTCGGCTGGATTGAACCTATAATTCGAAAGTTACATCCTTGTCACACATTGTCACACTGGTTCTACCTGAGAATTACACTAAAGGTACAGTGTCTGCGGAGCGCTTAGGCATTGATTCAGGAGGAGGTAATTCAGCTGTTCAAACAATTGAATTTTCATCGCCGAACGAAGGAAATCCACCACCTGAACTTCACCCTATATATGTATGTGCGCGTGTATGTGTGTGGTGTGTGTGTCTGTGTGTACTTGTAAATAATATATATGTACGTGTAAGTTTGTACCTATGGATATATATATATATATATATATATATATATATATATATA
>NC_069003.1:10325886-10328982 GCF_001194135.2 Octopus bimaculoides
GTGCGTGCGTGCGTACGTTTGTGTGTGTGTGTGTGTGTGTGTGTGTGTGCTGAGGGATACAAGTATAGTACTGTGGGTTAGTGCGGAGATGTATTTCAATGGTTAGAAGGTTCGATCCCACAGCGTGGTAGCTTGAACAGTGGTCATTTTCCAAAACCTCAGGCCGTCCTATGCCTTGTGAGTGAAACTGGGTAGACAGAAATTGTATAGAAGTCTATCGAATGGATTGAACTCGTAGTTCGAAAATACGGACTTGCTACACACTGTGCCACGTTGATCCTACCTAAGAATTGCATTAAGGTGACCCTCACGTGCTAATTTAATGAGCAGTGTAATTCAGTTTATCGAACAATCAAATCTCATCGTCGAAACCGATGGAGAACCTCGCGATACATCTGTAAATATATATATGTGTGTGTGTATGTGTGTGTGTGTGTGTGTGTGTGTGTGTATACATACTTATCTAGTTATGTACACATATATATACACATACATGTGTGTGTATTCATATATATGCACGTACATACATATATACATATATACATACATTTACATACGTACAAAAATATATGTATATCCAAATGTGTGTATGTCTATGCATATTTGTATGTATATGTGTGGGGGATGGGGAGTGTATGTTTGCATATATACATTCGTATGCGCATGACTGCACAAGCGTGTTTTTTCATGTGATAAATAACAGCAGCTAATTCATACAGTAATAAAACATATCATTAAAAATTATACTGAAATATTTTATGTCAAAAATATTTTTTTCAAATGAGATGATATATATATATATATGCAACAAGCAGCCAAGTGTAAAAATTGCGTATTACAAGGGATATTTATTAATTCTACCAAATGTTAAAAGACAGATATAACTTTAAAAAGGGTAAGTGATAGGCGTTATTTTCTAGAAATAAAAAGAAGAGACAGAAAATATCTGCTCGAAACTACAAGGTTATAAGGCTAGGATTTATCTGCATTTTCAAAGCTTAGAACAAACTGGTTTCTACTCTATGTCTATGTATCAGATGTGCTTGGGGTCACGGTGTCATATCTGAATAATCGTAACTCTGTCCCTATATATAGGCGTAGACGTGGCTGTGTGGTTAAGAGGTTCGTTTTGCAACCATGTGGTTTCGTATTCGTTCCCACTGCTTGGCACCTTGGGCAAAAAAGTGTCTTCTACTATCGCCCCGGGTCGACCAATGCCTTATGAGTAGATTTGGTAGATGGAAACTGTGGAAATCCGTCGTATATATATATATGTGTGTGTGTGTGTGTGTGTGTGTGTGTTTGTTGTTGACACTCCACACCAATGTTGGTTTCTTTACGTCCCCGTAGCTTAGTGCTCAGAGTTCAAATTCTGCCGACGTCAACTTTGCCCATTTAATAAATTACTAGTTGAGTACTAGGATGGGGTGGGGTCGATGTAATCGACTTCCCTAGACCCTCATAACCGCTAGCCTTGTACTAAAATTTGAAGCCGTTATTCATCCATACAACTTTGGTTCTCTGGAATTCACTCCTTGTGTATGTCTTTCTTGCAATTACGAACATGTACCAACTTTAGAGGAACATTAGCGACATCGGACTTACCTGTTTTTGAGAACCTACAAAGTTCTTGGACACTGCCCCTTCCTCCAAACCTATCATCCAGACAATATTACCCTGTATAAAAATGTTGTTTTTTTTTGGTGAGTAATTAATATTTCCTATTTACCTCTATCTATAAATCAAAGGAAGTGACTACTATACCCTTCAAACTTTGTTTTTGTGACCTAGACATCAATCATTTGAAACTAGCCTATTTTCCATTACATTTAAGACAGATTCAGCGCTGAGTTGCTGAAGCAGAAATATCGTTATAGCGAATATTCTGCTTAATGCCAGATTTGTTTGTCAGTTGCTTGACCTTAACCACTTGAGCCAGTCCTTTAGAAGCTGACACTATGCGCATCTAAGACCATGAGTAAGATGAGCAAGGATAGTGGGGGAGCATCATAGCCATATAGTGAGAAGGATTCTTAACAAAAGCAAAGTTTGAAGGAAATATTTTCATACTTCCCAGGGGTCAGCAAATAGGAAATAATAGTTGCTACCCAAGGACAAAAATCGTGTTACACAGGGTTACATTTGTTTCTTCTTTTTGTTTTTCTATTTTTTTATGGCAAACTTTCTTTCTCTTCTCCATCTCTGCCGCTGATGTTAATGATTCTATGACAGCCAATCGTTGCATTTTAACCAAAAAACACTCTTCTTACGGATCAAATACGAATTAACGATAGCTACTTAAAGACAAAAAATCGTGTTACACAGTGTTATCTAAGACAAGTGTCTTTGTTCAAGCGCTTAAGTTTTAAGCGCTTTTATCTTTGTTTTCGCTATGCATTTATGAATGCTCTCCCTTTGCTCTTGACAGAAAGGATTCATGAGGACCAACGATGAGGATGTTTACATTGAACCAGTCAACAGCGAATCGCATGTTGGAAAGAAGGGACGGCCACATTTTATCTACTCATGTAAGGAATCGCACCATCAGAAGAAGGCTGTGGATATCAATGATGAAGGCATTCAAAATACACATATCAAAAGTAAGACATCGTTGCTAAATTGTTTTTGTGTTACCCAACATTTTTCTACGCCCACTTCTGTATTACATAACTGTGATAAACTGTAATACTTGATTTGTATGCTTTGGCTGATCCTCTCAAGGCGCATGGCTCAATGGTTAGAGCGTTGGGCTCACAATCGTGAGGTAGTGAGTTGGATTCCCGGACCGGGATGCATGTTGTTTTCTTGAATAAGACACTTTATTTCACGTTGCTCCAGTTCACTCAGGTGAGTTTACGTCTCCGTAACATAGCGGTTCGGCAAAAGAGAGCGATAGAATAAATACCAGGCTTTAAAAATAATATATATATATAATATATATATATTTTACCTGTTTCAGTCATCAGACTGCGGCCATGCTGGGGCACTGCCTTGAATTTTTAGTCGACTGAATCGAGCCCAGTACTTATTTTTAAAGCCTGGTATTTATTCTATCGTTCTCTTTATATATATATATATATATATATATATGTATAT
>NC_069003.1:10329688-10333385 GCF_001194135.2 Octopus bimaculoides
AAACTATACTATCAATACAAGTTCTCACAATTAATAATATTTATATTATTGATATTATAAAGAAATAAATAGATTTACTTACTGATAAATATATAAACGAAAAATAGGTATACGGCCATAACGGTTTCCTTGTTTCAAACATGCTAACACGCATACGCTCACATAAATAAACGAACGCTACTATTTTAATTTGTTGATGAACGTTCAATCTATTAGAATGTAAAAACAAATGTGTCAATTTTGACCTGAAGAAATATCTACCTTCGTTATTTCAAAATGCAGTTTTTAATTGTAATTTGAATGACGATAGATATGGAAACAATTGTAGGCATATATAACTGACAAAATGTATATAAATTGGTTATTCTCTGTTCAAACTTTCCATTTAACTATATCCACATATATCGATGAGAAGTAAACATCCATACGAAATACTGGAACTCCAAAATGTGCATAATACTGGTGCCTAATAGATAATAAATACTAATACTACCATATTAGCTAATCTTCAGGTCAAAATACAACAATAATAATAATAAAAGAATGTATATATCAACCAACAATAAATAACAAATGAATTTATATAAAATACTTATTATATTAAGATAGAAAAATATTATTAAAAATATCAAAATTATAAACATTCCATTATAATATAAGCTAACAGGATATATTATTTTGTTATTATTATTGTTGTATTTTGACCTGAAGATTAGCTGTATTTTTGAATAGAATTGATTTTCGATAGTTTTCATCGATTTTAATCGATTTAAATTTTCTTTCTCTTTGAAAATTGGTTATGAAACACGTGTAATCGTTTTATTATCTTTATCTTATGATATTTATTTTGTATTATATTATACTTATTTACTGTGCTTTTACTTATTAATTTTTCTATATGTGACAGTGGATTTTCATCGATGAGTTCATGAACCTTGGTTCTTTTCCCTAAAATTATATATATATATTTTATACTGTGAAACTTAATTTAATTTTAATTTTTAATAAATTGAATTTAATTGAGTTTTGACCTGTAAATTTAGATTTTTATCTCTAATATTATTATTATATGTGTATATATATATATATATACATATATATACTCACACAGTTATGCATACACATATACATATATATATATACACATTCATATACACACATATTTACATATATACTTATATACTTATACATACAAATATATATATGTATGTGTGTATGTGTGTATGTGTGTGTGTGTGTATAATATTGTATGTGTGTACTTTCATGTGTCTGCCTCCCTCAAAAGAATATAATTGTTCCCTTTCCTTTCCTTTTATTTCTTCATATTATATTTCCGTATTTTATTCTATTTTGTTTGAACCCCATACAGGAAGTAGGCACTATAAGATGAAAACCCAGAGACAGCACCATCTACGGCAACATCGTGTACGAAGGGACATACCCGTTAACTTTTATCTCGAAGTTTTGTTGGCTACCGACAACACTTTGGTAAAGTTCCACGGTAAGAGCCACCTGGAGCAGTACTTATTGGGAATTATAAACATCGTAAGTTTTCATTGAATACTACTGATGCTATTAACGTTGTTACCTTTATTGTTGTTGCTGTTTTTGTTATTCATGATTGTAGTCCGTTATTATCGTAGTCATTATCATCAGTATCATCACCACCGTTGTCATCATCGTTCACTTAGTTGCAGATTAAATGTCCAATGGTGTTTAGATCATAGTCATTTCACGTTGGCAACTGAAATCCAGAGATTTAGATGAATATCCGCTCCCTTCCCATCGTCATCTATCCGGTCGGAGATCGTGATTGATCAATTGAGTTTCTTTTGTTATACCTTTTCAATGTCTGTCTCTGAAGAATACCTTGTATGTGGGAGGTTTTGCCAGGCTTCGCCAACAAGAATAGAATGAAGCGCGAATTATGAGGGATGGTTCCTCAAAGAATGGAAGCAGTATTGCAGACATGGCTTTGAAGAATCATATCCCTACAACTCACGACCATTTGTACGTTTATGTAGATAAGAGACGAAAAACTAAGAATATAATATGAAAAAAAAAACAATAAAAACATTTGTGGCGGACGCCCCCAGGTGAGAAGTGGGCTGGTTCACTCCTAATAAATAGTGGGCTGACACAGTCAGTAATGTCAGTCCACGAGGTATTTTTGTTGGTTTTAGATAATTTTTGATTGCAGTTGACGTGAGTCGTGTTATACTTTGTTGTATCTTTGTTGAAGGTTCTCCCCGCTCGGGTGAACCATGTTTTGTTGAATTTGTTAAATACTGTTGCTGTTTTTGCCTGCGGGCCTGTTAAATTTTGTGTTTATCTTCTTCCCCATTTTGGGGCGAAGTAACGGAAAGAAAGAAAAAAAAATGGAGTGTGAACCAGTTCCAGCGCATGTCGGAAGTTATGCTATAATTTTACGAGATTATCTATAGTTGTACATCGAGGTTCTGGTTGTATCAGGAAGATTTCATGGTTTTGTCTATGTGTGATAAAGTTCTCAGAATGTTTATTGAGAGTAGCGGTCTCAGCAAAATGTTTTTATATATTTTCCACTGTAGAAAGGTTGTATAGTTTGTAACGTTTTGAATAAGGACATGCTTTTCATAATACGTATTATTTCAGGTGCAGTTCTATATTCCTAAGTCCCAGATGTAGCTTCATTAAGTGTTGTCATATTTTCCAAGGGGTAGAGTTCTAAAAGTGTACTTATGTAGATCATATCATGACTTAAAAGAATTTGAAGCCTTGTATGCGCTTCAGGTAATTCGCTACTTTATCCTGAAGATTGGTAAACTATATTTTTAATAGGTAGTAGAAGTTAAGTAAACATGTATTCGGATTACTGAAATTGCAATCGTTATTAGGAGCATGGGTGTTAGGTAAGTTCAAAGTTTAAGGATGTCAGGATTTGAGCAAAATTTAAAGTAATGGAGTAAGAGAGCTGAATAGTTTTTCTATTGATTAGGTAATTGCTGTGTTGTGGCGTAAAGAGTTTCCTTATTGATTTGAAGTCAATTTTTGCTACTGGGATGGTAACTGCCACTTTAAATAGAGGATTGAATCAACTAATAGTTGAATAACACATGTCCATTTTCAAGGTATAATCCTCCTTTATTAGACGAAATTTAGATTTTACTTCCACGATATGAATACTCTGACAAAATCGCTGCTTTCTATGATATACATACAGCACAAACTCCTATCGAAGGGGATGCTGATCTGATTTTAAACCAGATTGAATTATCATAGTTTGCTGGAGATTTATGTGCGTGTTTAATTAACTCATATTATTTGTCAGGGATATTAGTAACCGATATTAGTTATCGATTAGACGAACGATTAGGATATTAGTAATTGATTATTAGTAATCGATTAGTTTCCGTCTACCAAATCCACTCACAAGGCTTTGGTCGGCCCGAGGCTATAGTAGAAGACACATGCCCAAGGTGCCATGCAGTGGGACTGAACCCAGGACCTTGTGGTTGGTAAGCAAGCTACTTACCACACAGCCACTCCTGCGCCTATGTTAAATTGTTTAATATATAACTTCACATAAAGACATGCATTAATATGTAAGTGAGTGAAATAAAAGGAGAGTGAAGGGATAAGTGATGTGTAAAAGTGATACAGAAAGAAGTATAAAGAATAGTTTTAAAACTCTGTCTCCTTAACATGTTTGAGCAAG
>NC_069003.1:10333872-10335474 GCF_001194135.2 Octopus bimaculoides
TCTCACTGTTATTGCAGTATTGGTGGTGTCGTCGTCGTCGTCGCCGTCGTCGTCGTCGTCGTCGTTGTTGTTGTTCTTCTTCTTCTTCTTCTTTTTCTTCTTCTACTACTACTTCTTCTTTTTCTCCTCCTCCTCCTCCTCCTCCTTCTTCTCCTTCTCCTTCTTCGCCTTCTTCCTCTTATCATCATCATCATCATCATCATCATCATCATTATTATTATTATTATTATCATTATTATTATTATTATTATATGTAGTTTTATTTTTATTGCCTGCTTTTATTGCACTACCAAGCGCTGCTCTGTGGACCTTGGGAAAGGGCTGTTTTTGGTTGTCATCGTAATTATTATTATTATTATTATTATTATTGTCATTGTTATTAATATCATTATTATTATCATCATTAGTAGTAGTAGTAGTAGTAGTAGTAACGTCGTTGCTATTGCTTTGTTTCGTGCGAGCTGTTCCAAGTCTCACCCAGAGACCTCAACTAACAGCAAGTTAGATGTTTTGCTCTGGCTGTCCCCCTCATCCTTCGCCCTTGTGGCAAATAAATAAAATCATTATTATTATTATTATCATCATTATTGTTATTATTTACTACTACTACAAATACTACCACCACTACTACTACTACCGTTGTTGTTTCTATTCCTACAACTATTTCTGCTTTGGACCCACTACTATAGCACTCAAAGCATAAATATTATTAAAACTCCCACCCCTACCACCCCTACTACCCCCACCACCACTACCACCCCACCAACACTACCACCCCACCAACACTACCACCCCCACTACTACTACTACTACTACTACTACTAATACTACAACAACAACCATTACCACTACTACTGCGCTACTGCTGCTGCTGCAGCCACTTCTAGTACCACTGCCATTAATTCTGTGATAACTGCTGCTGCTATGACGATTACTACTACTACTACTACTGCATATCAAAAGATATGATTAAATTACTATAATTAAAGTGTCCTGAAATCTTGTCACCATATGTGAAAGAGGCAACCTTCAGCAGCCACTGACACCAGCGCCACCACCACAACCAACAACAACAACAACAACAGCGACAACATCACTGTCACCGCCACCGCCACTATTACTACTGATGATGATGTTGATGATGATGATGATGCTGTCACTACCGTCACCAACACAATTCTACTACTACCCTCACTACCACTAGAACCACAACCGCCACCATATTCATCTGCCCCACCACAGCCACCACCACTACTACAATTACTATCACTATTGTTGTTGTAAGACCACAAGCAATACCAACGCCACCAGCACCAGCACCATCACCCCTACTCCTCCTCCTCTTCCTACTACTACTACTACTACTACAACCACCACCACATCCACCACAACCAGTACGACAGCGTGTCGAAAAGTTCCTGGCACCAAGAGTATAGAGTTAAGCTCCAATTTCCCGAGTTCTTTTACAGGGCTTAGAAAAACTGAAGGACTGCTGCAATAAGTGTGTGAATGTGAGAGGGGATAAAATTATAATTAACTGATCCTCTTGTATTTTCTGTTACCCAAACCAAGAACTTTTTAGCACCTCCTTGGATATATATA
>NC_069003.1:10338378-10339143 GCF_001194135.2 Octopus bimaculoides
ACACACACACACACACACACACACACACACACACACACACACACACACACACACACACACACATTTGGTTTTTCGTTAAACATGCAGCCTTACTTTATATGATCTTGTATCGTATCCATTTACGGTTTTCTATCTAATTTGATAAACAGTTCATATTTTAGATATTATATTTTTTTATTTGTAGCACTTGTGACGCTGTATGTAGCCTTAAAAAATACAATTTTTAAACCATTAACGAACGCACAGCATCCGCTCAATCATGCATGATACATTTTCGAGTGAAAACACTTGTGACGCTGCATGTAGCCTTAGAAATATGGTTTTATCATTAGAAACCACACAGCGCTCACTCAATCATACATCAAAGGAGCAGAGTATCAATTAATTTCACAGTTACAATATATCGTTTACGCTGGTTAGACTTCTCTTTTTTTTTTTTTTTCAGATCATTTTATAAGTTGTTTAGGTGTATATTTATTTGATTTTATGTATACATGCAAAAAAGTAATTCATTATTTTGATATATCACACACAAATAGCATACATGTGTGTATGTATGTATGTATATATTGTACAAACACACACAAACACAAACACATATATGAGGGAGTCGATTATTGCTTATTTCATTAATTGTTGCATTAATATTTTCTTTCTCTCTCACTTCCTCTCTTCCTTTCTCTCACTCTCTCTCTCTTTCTCTCTCTCTCTCTCTCTCTCTCTCTCTCTCTCTCTCTCTCTCTCTCTCTCTCTCTCTCTCTCTCT
>NC_069003.1:10339177-10340818 GCF_001194135.2 Octopus bimaculoides
ATATATATATATATATATATATATATATATATATATATATGTATATACACACACACACACACACACACACATTTGTATGTATGTATGAGTGTGTGCGCGAGCGTAATATATCAAAATAAACCGTCTGACTTAAGGGCATCCAAAGCGCTTAATGTTAAGAAACATCAGTGGATGCTTTTACCGTCATTCAATCTGCTTATACACGTGTCAGCATATCAACAACCAGAGCAACCTCAGACTCGATGCAGGGGAAACTGATATAGAAAACATGCGCGCGCGCATAAGTTTTTCTATCTTAAAATATGGCCATATGTTACGATCTCTCTGATGACGTGGGTCTTGTAACAACAGGCCATGTTATAGAAAGGTGATAAATGCCAGAGTGGCCTTAGTTTATACAATTTAGTTTCTTCTTATTGTAGATTACTCCAACCACCAGATCGAAATCTATTTACGTGTCAGTCTCTCCATTTATCTACGTAACTGTATGTCTATCTAATTATGTGTGTACATGTGTGTGTGAATGTATGTACATAGAGATTTCATATTCTCTGTTTCAGATGAACGCTGTCTACCAACACGGATCTTTAGGAATGAAAATTGAAGTTGTCCTAAAACGAATTGTTGTCTTGGAGGAGCGGGAGGTAATTTATATGCTTATTTTCCTTTTTCTAATATCTCACTTTCTTTCTTCTTTTTCTTCTTTCTTTATATGCATGCATACGTACATATATACATTCATACACACACACACACACACACACACACACATACACACATATATATAGTTATAATTACTGACAGTTTTATATGTAGCTATAACTATAACTGTGGTGTATCAGTTATGTTTCCAACTCGTCAAAACAAACTTCGCGAAGTGTCTACACTTATTGAACATCTCTGATCTTGCTTTTAAATACCCAAGTTTTATTAAGATTTACAACTGTAAAAATTTTGTCAGAATTACATAATCTACAGTTGTAATTCCTTTTTATACGCCTTGTGTATATCGAAGAGCCTCTATTTTGTATATACTGCGTTCTTTCAGTAGACAAACATAGTTGAATGATTTGATTAATATCCCCTTAACTCTTTGCATGAAGGAGAAAGTCTCATTAAAATACTGCTACTTAAATGTATCCTTCTCAGTTTCGACATAATGTTCACATTCGGTATCGAGACTTACAAGGTTTGTGGGGATGATCTTCGTATCATAAATAATTGCTTCGGCGTCGTTTAGATGGTATGCGAATTTGTTTCTGCACGAACAATTTACCATGCTTGCTTCTACTCCGATGAATTGTGATAAGTTTTGGTTTTTCTTTTTTAATATCGAAAATTCTACTATATTTCTATAGTATTCTATTCTATAGTATACTATTCTACTATACTTTTAAGTTTTTTCTATTAAATAATTTCCTATAACGATAATCATAGGGGAAATGCATGTTCGTTAAAATTAAGAAATTCGTTGCTATGACAGCATAGCGATGATGTGAACCAGGTAATATTAAAAGATACCCTGTTTATAGGTACCACGAAATTAAGGATAAATTTAATTATATCTAGCTTCTAATAAGTTACTGTAGCATCTCTGTCGAAGAGTTTTCTTATTAGGCTACAGGTCTGTACATATATATA
>NC_069003.1:10340909-10342251 GCF_001194135.2 Octopus bimaculoides
ATATATATATATATATATATACGACGGGCTACCACACAGTTTTCGTCTACCAAATTCATTCACAAAGCATTGCTTGGCCCGGGCTAATAGTAAAAGACCTCTAAGAGAATAGACCTCTAAGGAGCAGTTCTGTAGGACTGAACGCGAAACCGCATGACTCCAAAGCGAGTTTCTTAGCCACTGTTATGCATTCCCCTAGACGTAGAAATATTTTCTACTCATACTATATATGCTGCTGATTTAATGCCCTTGTGCAACCATACATCTCTGTGTCAGTATATTCTCTATTTTCCTCATTCCAAGACTCTCTTTCTTTTCCCCTTTCAGGCTCTGAATCTGTTCCTTCTATCCTCTTCTGTATTTAATGTCGTTGCTGAAGTATTTTTGCTTTCTTTTTGACCGTTCTTTCTTTTGTTTAATCTCTAGACTAGAGACATCATAAGCGAGGGTAATGCTCAGGCGACACTCGACCGCTTCTGTCAGTGGTCCACCAAGAAATATCATGAGAACCGCGGAACTGACACCAGTTACGATCTAGCAATTTTCATAACCAAGAGAAACATTGGACCTGCTGGTGAGAACATACCTATTACTTATTGGCAACAACAGTGATAGCAGCAGCAGCAGCTGCAATTTGTTTGTCTCTTTTGCATACGTTTTTCATTAGAGTCGTAGGTACACACACACACGCATACATATATACATACATATATGCATACATACATATATGCATACATACATACATGCATGCATGCATACATGCATATATACAAGCATGCATACATGCATGAATACATACATATATACATACATGCATACATGCATACATACATATATACATACATACATACATACAAACATGCATACATAATAAATACATACATACATACACGCATACATACATACATTCATGCATGCATCCATGCATACATACATACATAGAAAACATTGCAAATATTCTCCATCTGAGATTCTCATGTGAATAGATGCACGCACTTGGGTGTATGCGTCAACAGCTCAACCAAAACACCAACTCAACCAAAACACCAACTCAACCACATATTTACAAACACCAGGAACTCCCTTAGCTCAAAATGTCTTATTGCTTTGTGAGCGACGGAAACTGAAAGAAGTCCATTGTCGATGATTCATATCGTCGTTCAATGCTCGAAATGAGGGGTAGATGGACTGCCGACAACTGATGAAGGGTCGTTCTTTATGTTACTTGTCCTCTTTTCCATTTGCTTCTCTCGTTGTTTGCATATTCAACACATTTGTTTTCGTATTTCATGTTGTTTACAGTTTGTGGCGTCCTGTACTCATATACATATATATATATATA
>NC_069003.1:10342304-10349163 GCF_001194135.2 Octopus bimaculoides
ATATGCATGTATATATCTATTTTTGTGTGTCTTTGTATCTGTGTTTTTTCCCACCACCGCTTGATAACCGTTGTTGGAATGATTACGCCCCTATAACCTAACGGTTCGCCAAAAAGACCGATAGAATGAGTGCCAGGCCTAGCAAAAAATAATAATAATAATAAGTACTGGGATCGATTCATTGGACTAAAAATATCCTTCAATGTGGTGCCCCAGTATAGCCGCATTCTAATGAGTGAAAGAAGTAAAAGATAAAAGAATGAAAATCGTGGTTGTAGGTTCAAATTCGGCTCTTTCCATGCTACACATATCGCACATTTTACTTTTGTTTTTCAATTTGTTTTTCCTTTTTTAGGTTATGCTCCAGTTACTGGTATGTGCAGACCTCACAGAAGCTGTTCCATCAACAAAGATGACGGCTTAACGTCCGCTTTTATCGTGTCTCATGAAGCTGCGCATGTGTAAGTACGAATCTGTTACTTGTTGCTGTTGTTGTTTAAACCAGAGGGAACCCCTAACCCAATGTTTTCCAACTCATTTTTCCTCAGGCCTCACCATAACTTTCCAGAAAAATGTGTACCCCACCGGTGAAATACCCTTAAAGATATATCTACACCAGGACACTAGAATAGCATAAGGCGGCGAGCTGGCAGAAACGTTAGCATGCCGGGCGAAATGCTTAGCGGTTTTTCGTCTGCCGTTACGTTCTGAGTTCAAATTCCGCCGAGGTCGACTTTGCCTTCCATCCTTTCGTGGTTGATTAAATAAGTACCAGTTACACACTGGGGTCAATATAATCGACTTAATCTGTTTATCTGTCCTTGTTTGTCCCCTCTGTGTGTAGCCCTTTATGGTCAGTAAAGAAATAAGAATAGCGTTATACTGTAGCAAACAGTTTTCACACAGTATGGTTGGCAGAAGGGGTTGGTTTGGCTAGGCTGAGAATAGGTGTGGTATTTTCGCTGTGAAAAAAAGATTTTCCCATTTCCATGTCCCACTGTAAACAAAAAAGAAAAAAATTTAGATCCCACGCTCCACCACAATTTTCCCTGGCCCCACTGGTGGGACGTATGCCCCACGTTAGGAGAATAACTGCACTAACTCTAGCCCCAACCTTAACTCTAACGCTATCTCCATGATCAAAAACATCCCAGACATTACAATTCAGTTTTTATCCAAGCCTCAGTGTCCAATATGTCAGCTGGCATCGAGCAGACCTATAATCAAAGGCGTTCTAACCGTGAGCAGCCAGTCTTTTCTCAAGTTACTGTTCACCCAGCACTACATTATCTATGATCCTTTTTGAGATATGTTCAGTGAGATATAAGGGAGATTTTGCTGTTATTTCTAGAATATCGAGGTACCTCGTTTAGGTACCTTCGTTTATCCTTTATATCTCAGCGATGTACTGGGAATAGATTCAGATATCGTTTAAAATACACTATTTACATTATTTACATTTGACGGATATTTGTCCTCATCTTGTTTGTTGTTAACACAACGTTTCGGCTGATATACCCTCCAGCCTTCATCAGGTGTCTTGGAGAAATTTCGAACCTGGGTTCTCATTCCTAAGGTATTTTTCGATGTTATTATTATTATTATTATTATTATTATTATTACTAAGGAAACTTTACTCTTTTTCTCTCGCTTCATTTGTTTGTGTTTTTTTTTTCTCAGGTTTGGTGTGCAGCACGATGGTCAGGGTAATCATTGCTACGGTACCAAGTACCATGGAAGCATCATGGCACCAATGGTGGAGTCAACCTTTGGCACATATTACTGGTCGGACTGCAGCGCAGCCAGAATGAGATATTTCGCTTAGTGAGTAACTTACACAAGCGCAAGCACACATGAATACTGGCATATACATACACACTCATGCGTACACATATGGACATACATGAAAAATACAATCTTTAAGAGGAACAGTAAAAGTATACAAGACTCTTCTCAAATCTGACATGTGAATTTGATTCTGTTATCTACATTCCACTGACGGAGTTTTGTGTCTGTTAAAAAAACCAGCTCCTTCCTCAGAGGATCTCAAATAATTAATGTTAGACAAAAACATATAGACATACACACACACATACACTTATACATACGTACATGCCAATATATATATATATATATATATACATACATACATATACTCAGACATACACTCATGCATACATGCCCACCTACATACCTGCCTACATATATACATACATACACACGTATACCACATCGAAGGCGGCGAGCTGGCAGAAACGTTAGCACGCCGGGCAAAATGCTTAGCGGTATTTCGTCTGCCGCTACGTTCTGAGTTCAAATTCCGCCGAGGTCGACTTTGCCTTTCATCCTTTCGGGGTCGATTAAATAAGTACCAGTTACGCACTGGGGTCGATATAACCGACATAATCCGTGTGTCTGTCCTTGTATATCCCCTCTGTGTGTAGCCCCTTATGAGTAGTAAAGAAATAACACACATATATCACACATACATGCACATGGATAAATACATACATACATAACATAACATAATGTAACTACAGCATATCAATAACAGTAATACAGCATAGCATAAACTTTATATCTTTTATCCAGCCATTTATCCTGTCTCCGAAACAACCCAAAACGTCGTACCTGGCCTTCAATGGCTACACCAATTGGTGTCGGCTGGACTTTGGATGCCCAGTGCAAACAAGAATTTGGTGAAGGCTTCCGTGTATGTGGAGGGGTAAGTTGCGGGCCAAAGCCTTTATGCCAGAAATCAGACATTACATAAAACTTAATATTATCTGCCGAATAACCTTTCAATTCATTCTACATTTTATCACTGAACTTATATACTTCACGTGTCTTCTTCTATGGTTACTCTTGCGGCCTTGTGTTCCGCACATTCTATGCTCATTTGATAATACCCTTATCTAAAGCCACATATATATTTACACACCCACAAACATTCATTTACACACATGTATGTATATATACGTGTATGTGTAATGGTGTGTGTATGTGCGTATGTGGACGGATGAATAGGCATAGATTATTTATTTGTTTATCAGTACATATTGTAAAGCTGAGTTTGTGTGTGTGTGTGTGTGTGTGTGTGTGAGTGAGTGAGTGTGAGAGAGAGAGAGAGAGAGAGAGAGAGAGAGTGTGTGTGTGTGTGTTGCATCTATAGAAATCCACACCTTACAAGATAGCAATTTGGGAGTCGCACTAATGGATTGCTCATGGTCGAAAATACCCGGAATCGGCCATTTATTTTTTTCTCTTCCTTCCTAACAGGTCACACACACACACACACACACACACACACCAGGACTGGACATCAGTCCATCGCAGGATGGGGCAACAAGATAGGAAGAATTTTGCTCCAGAACATAACACATCGCCTGGTCCAGGAATCGAAACCACAATCTCACGATCACGAGTCCTGTACCCTAACCACTTAACACCTAACTTCCACTCATTGCAGATCAGAAACTTTCTTTTAATCACAATACAAATTAGTCCAAATTCTCTTGGTTCTAATTAGCTAACGACACATTATCTTTCTTTTTTAGTGGGTGTCGGTTGTTTGAGAGTTCCGGTTATTTGAGAACCGGATAAGAGGGAGTTTACCACACACTTATTCAAATGTTATAAACTTTAACATAATTTTCTCAATTTTTTAAATTTTTATTTTATGATTTCAGTTTCGACAGCTTGATCCTTGCACCCGTCTATGGTGCAGTCATCAGAGCACTATGCACATGTGCAGAACCAAAAATGGACCACCATTAGAAGGTTCGAAGTGTGGATTCGGTCAGGTTCGTTTCGCATAAAATTAATTTATTAACTGGTATTTTTTTTTCAAATGTGTTCCACATTAGTCCGGTTTTTTTTTTAATTCATTTTCATTTCACCATCCGGTGTATCTTTCTTTTATCTTCTTCTTTACCATCAACTGCAGCGGTAGCAAGGGCAGTAGCTTCTTCTTCTTCTTCTTCTTCTTCTTCTTCTTCTTCTTCTTCTTCTTCTTCTTCTTCTTTTTCTTCTTCTCCTCCCCCTCCTCCTCCTCCTCCTCCTCCTTCTTCTTCTTCTTCTTCTTCTTCTAGTTTCTTCTTCCTCTTAGATTTCTTATTCTTTCTCTACTACTACTACTACTACTTTTGTCTCGTAGTGGTGCCTTGGTGGAGCCTGCCAGTACAAAAGCAACTTGATCCCGATTGATGGAGCGTGGGGCTCTTGGACCAGCTGGGGCCCGTGTTCTGTGACCTGCGGCTTCGGGGCACGTTTCAGGCAGCGCAAATGTAACAACCCCAGGTAAGTGTAAAAATAAAATAGCGTATTTACTTGAGTACCCCTAAATAATTCGTCTGATATATATGAGTATATTTATGGAATAACACTCACAACACACACATACACACGTACATACATACATACATATATATGTATGTATGTATGTATGTAGGCGCAGGCGTGGCTGTGTGGTAAGAAGCTTGCTTTCCAACCACATGCCTCTGGGTTCAGTCTCACTGCGTGGCACCTTCGTCAAGTGTCTTCTACTATAACCTCAAGCTATGCATTACTTACTTGTTATATATATATGCTTGTGTGTCTGTGTTTTTCCCCCACCATCGCTTGACAACCGATGTTGGTGCGTTTACGTATCCGAGAAATCTTGTTCTGTCTGTGGTACTTTTTGTCTCTACTACAACTACAGTTTTTTAAAGGAGTTACACTTGCAACAGGAAATGTCAAATGAAGCTTTCATTACATTGTTTTTAAACACATTACACTTTGTTTGAAACGATCGTAGATTTTTTTTTTCTATTTTTCACAGATTTTAGTAATGCTTGGTACTTCAGGTAAAAGTTTAAGATTTTTGGTTTAACTGACTCAATCGTAACACAAGGGATGGATGCCTTTTGCCAAAGAAGAATTACCTTTTTTGCTACAATCTTGTCGAATTGTTTAATTGGAGGATCTTTCTTAACTACATTCTGTTCTTTTTCTCATTCAAATAAAACACATTTTAGTACGTCCTTGTAAGTTGGCAAAACTTGCTCGCTAAGATCACATGGAGTAACAATTATCGGGCATTCAATATCATGGCGCGTTATTAGCTTATGAGCCATCACTAAATGTAAGCAATATTAAATTTAACACAATCATTAATTTTAATACAATGGCCTAAAGTCAAGGTACAAAGCAGAAAACTTCACACACGTACGACGTACGTCCAGAACGCAATGACCTTTGCAGCGGCACTGGAGAGAAGTTCACACTCCCGTTCTCTTTATAATCAATGCGAAACCTCAAGATATTAGTTAATTGTATTAAAACTTGGTATGCAACCGCTTAAAGATATTATATTTACTGTAGAGATATGTATTCGTTACGACTTATAATCCATGAAATCCAAACTTCAACCAAAAATACCGATTTTTAAAATTTTTAATTGCGTTGCGGAGTCTAAGAAAAATATTTAGCCACAAAGTTCATTATACACCTTTTTCTTTTAACCCTAATTCATAACAAAATATCATTTCTCAATTACCAGTTTCGCAAGTTGCCTTTTTCGCTCTACCCTAATATCCATACACTTATATATACATATGTATATGGACACATATTCACACATACATACAAATGCACACGTACATACAAATATATACGCAAGCACTCACGCATGTCGGTTCACAAACCAATGGAAGTTCCAGGTCCAACATAGACAAGCTTCCATGTATGATGTTTGCGTAAAATAAGAGCACAAATAAGTTAACAGCTCACTACAGCTGTTTCAGACGCTTTTTTTTTTGATGAATCGTTCGATTACCTGATGAAAAAAAGGGTTTTCTTCAGATTACTGAAAATTTTTCCGGAGTAAGAAACCTACAAGATGTGGACTGACCCTCTCAATTAGGGATCATTGAAGAGAGTGGAAACACACCGAGGGTTAGCTAGGTTTAACCGGCTATAAATGATACCTAACTGAGAGGGTTAGTCCACATCTTGTGGTATTTCTTTTCTCTCAACCAAAATTTTAATCACATGAAGAAAATGGTTTTCCATGATGTAATCGGATGATTCACCAATAAAAAGGGTCTGAAACAACTGTAGTGAACCTTTAAAACATTTGTATGTATATATATTTGTATGTAATAATAATATAGATTTAATCAAAAGATTAAATGTGGTACTTAAAATGTTTGAGGCACCAAAATTTGGTAGGGTAAAAACCAAAAACAAAATCAGGAGATTTGGTGAATAAAATTTGAAGAAAAGCAACAAAAATTCAATAGGTTATAGCAGTACGTACTGTAGTGAGAACACTACATGAATAAATGAAGTTTGTACGAAACGTACGTACTGCTATAACCTATTGAATTTTTGTTGCTTTTCTTCAAATATATTTGTATGTATGTATATATCCATAATACGTGCATGCATTCATTCAGACATACATAAATACATACATACATACATGCATGCATGCATGCATACATTCGTATGAACATGTATGAACACATGCACATATATTCTTATTTCTTCAGCCCAGCGTTTAATGGAAAAGAATGTGAAGGTCGCGTTGAAGAATTCAAGATTTGCAAAACGGACGTAGGTAGTATTTCTTTCTCATAGATTACATATTAAAAAAAAGTTGTTTTTTTTTAAACCTGTAAAATTGAACATGGAACACCTGTGGTTTGTGTGAATGTAAACGGAAAACTATTGAGAGTATTTGAATAAATTTGAATATTTTAAAGTGAGATAATGTGGTGAAGTATAATAAGAGGACGGAGTTCATCGCAGACGAGAAAACAAAAGAAATAAAGAGAGTGAGAGACCATGAATGAATACACATAAATACACACAC
>NC_069003.1:10349809-10351634 GCF_001194135.2 Octopus bimaculoides
TATAGGGGAAATAAGCAGCTCTACCCAATATATGTGTATTTATGTGTGTATATATACATACATAATACATACATTTTGTGTGTGTGTGTGTGTGTGTGTGTGTGTGCGGGTGCGTGCGTGTGTGTATGAGTGTGTATAATTGTATGTACGATGAGGTGCTGAAAAGTTCCTGGCATTCAGGGTATCGCGAAAAGCCTGGTCGGGGTCCGAACTTCCAGAGTTCCTTTACAGGACTTAGAAAAACCGAAGGACCGCTGCAATGAGTGTGTGAATGTGAAACAGGAATATGTTGAATAAAATCATAATTAATTGATCCTATATTTTCCTTTACCCAGGAACTTTTCAGCACCCCTTCGTATGTACCTATCCATGTGCATTCATACATACATACAGACATACATGCATACATACGTCATAATTTTTTGTTGTAGGTGTGTGTAAACAACAGAGACATGAGAGCTGAACAATGTGCACTTTTCGATGGCTATGTGATTGGAAACAACCAGCACACATGGAGACCAACACAACTTGGCAACGGTAGGATATTTTGAGCGTTTATTACATCCAGAATGTTTAGTGAAAAGACAAAGTGAAGTTGAGTGAGGTAACATAAATTCGGAGACGTACAAGCTAGGCAAAGTGTTTGATCTGAGCCCATATATACTCTTTACTCTTTACTCCCTTTTACTTGTTTCAGTCATTTGACTGCGGCCTTGCTGGAGCACCGCCTTAATAGTAGAGCAAATCGACCCCAGGACTTAGTCTTTGGAAGCTTAGTACTTATTCTATCGGTTTTTGCCGAACCGCTAAGTTACGGGGACGGAAACACACCAGCATCGGTTGTCAAGGGTGAGTAAGCGAGGTCATACCATTTTGGTCAAAAACTGTCTCACACTTCCGTGAGCAAGCAAGGTACAAATTTTGCTGCAACTCTTTTCATTTGCAATTCTTGGCTCCAGGACACATCATAGAGGCACCTCTTATACTCTTTTTACTCTTTTACTCTTTTACTTGTTTCAGTCATTTGACTGCGGCCATGCTGGAGCACCGCCTTTATTAGAGCAAATCCACCTCAGGACTTATTCTTTGTAAGCCTTGTACTTATTCTATCGGTCTCTTTTGCTGAACCGCTAAGTTACGGGGACGTAAACACACCAGCATCGGTTGTCAAGCGATGCTGGGGGACAAACGCAGAGACACAAACATATATATATATATATATATATATATATATATATATATACGACGAGCTTCTTTCAGTTTCCGTCTACCAAATCCACTCACAAGGCTTTGGTTGGACTGAGGCTATAGTAGTAGACACTTGCCCATTGTGCCACGCAGTGGGACTGAACCCAGAACCATGTGGTTTGTAAGCAAACTACTTACCACACAGCCACTCCTGCGCCTATGTTAACTTCCTTTGTGTCTTTCTTTTACTCCTTCTCTCTCTCATTCATTCTATACAACATAAATCATAACAAGACAATCAACCAACCAAATTTTAATATCGGTTGTTATTGTTATATGAGCATACTACAAAGCAGTGTGCAGTGCGTCTGATATCCAAGTAACAACTCTGGACATGTTTCTGCTCTGTTAGACCTCATCAGCGACGCTTAGTCTAACCGTTGCTGTGTAATTCCTAAGAAGCTTGCTTCTCAACCACATGGTTCCGGGTTCAGTCCTACTGCGTGGAACCTTGTATGTGTGTGTGTGTGTGTGTGTGTGTGTGTGTGTGTGTGTGTGACTTTGTGCCTGTGTTCGTCCCCCGACCAACGCTTGACAACCGGTGTTGGTGTGTTTAATCCTCGTAAACTAGCGGTTC
>NC_069003.1:10353406-10361520 GCF_001194135.2 Octopus bimaculoides
GTGTGTGTTAATGGCTTATACACACCTTCTGCGCTATAATTGTATTTATTTATATATATATATATATATATATATATTCATTCATCTTTCTATATTTTGTGCCATTTTCCTCTATTCTGCTGCAGAACTGATGAAATATCATAGAATCATTGTTTTACCAAAAGGTGCCAGAAATATCTTCATATCAGAGTCTCCCAGTCGAAATAATTTCATGGGTATGTCTTTAACTAAGCCTTCTCTTATTCACTTCTATTAACTCGCCCTTTATTATGAGAAAAAGAAACCTACTCCGCGGTCATTCGATCTGTAGGAAATGGTAGCTAAATTTCCATGAAAACATACCCTACTCTCTTAAAACCTCATAGGTAAGTCAACTCAACCAGGACTTATTACGTTGTATTACTGCCCCTTGTTTACAAGCCAACGACAAAGCAAGAAAAGGCCCCCTACGTGGTCTATTGGTTTATTAGAAATAGTAGCTAAACTTCCTTCAAATGATAGCATACTGTCTTAAAAACCTCATGGTTAATTCATTAATCCAGCCTACTACTTGATCGCTCGATATATTAGAAATAGTAGCTAAATTTTTCTCAATTCATAAAAAAAAAGGCAGCGACTCATAACCTAATTAGTACGGACTTATAGTTCCACGACACATCTCACGGATGCTCTAGGATACATCATTAATAATGTTTCTGGGGTCTTTAGAAGTTTCGGGTCTTTCAACATCGGACCCCACTCGCCCAGATGACCCCAGCCGGGGTTGACCAAGTCTCAACCTTTTTTTTTTTTTATCCAAAAACACTTTGTAGTCTCCACTACAACTTCGGAGATGGATTTTATGACCGTCCACTTCGCTGCTCCAAGCCCAGTCAAAGCTTGGCAAAATGAACGCCCCGCAAAACCTCGACCGTCCACTTCAACACTTCAATTTCTGCACTACTCTACTAGTTCCTGGTGTCTGGCAAGCTTCTTCTCTTGAGCTTCCGCCATCTGTTTCTCCCAGGGCACTGTCAGGTCCTACATAATCACCTGTTCGGTGGAATTTGAGAAAACAGTTATGTCAGAGTGGAGTGACGTTGATATTATGTGTTCTGCGAATTTTAATTGTTCGACACTGTTCGATTTCAATTGATTCGAGGCTAAATAATAACATCAACAACAATAACAAGCCAACGAGTGAGCAACGACGTGGTCACTCAGCAGGCTAAAAGTGACAGCCAGATTGCTTCAAATCATAAGCCATCGTATCTTTTTAAAGTAAAGTTACATTAGACAATTGAGTCCTAGAAAATCAATATCTGGGGAAAATGAGAATGTCACCGCTGGAACATCTTTGGTTATTCACCTGCTTGGTCAGGCTTGACCTGAGACAAAACACCCAGTAATATACTGGAAACCAATACAATAGGTTATATTCCCCTCTTTGTTGTCATTATTTTTTACTCTATTTTAGCGGTATTTCGTCTATCGCTATGTTCTGAGTTCAAACTACGCTTAGGTCGACTTTGCTTTTCATCCTTTCGGAGTTGATAAATTAAGTACCAGTCAAGTATTGGGTTCGAGGTGATCGATTGTTCTCCTCCCAACAAAAACCCAGGCCTTGTGCCTATAATAGAAACGATTATTTTGACTCTATTTAAGGCAGCGTGCTGCAGAATCGTTAGCACGCTGGACGAGATGCTTAGTGGTATTGAAAGGTCAACTTTGCCTTTCATTCTTTCAGGTTCGATAAATTAAGTACCACTGAAACACTGGGGTCGACGTAATCGTCTAGTCCTCTTCCCCTAAATTTCAAGCTTTGTGTCTATAGTAGAAAGGATTATTTTGCCTCTATTTTGAGTGATGGGTTAGCAGGATCGTTAAAGCGACAGACAAAATGCTTTGCCTTATTCCGTTCCCTTACGTTCTGTATTCAAACCCCGTCAGGGTCAATATTGCCCTTCATCCCTCCAGGGTCGAGAAAATAAAGAAACAGTCGAGCACTGGATTCTAAGGTATTGACAAGCCTCCTTCCCTCAGAACTACCGGCCTTCTACCTATGTTAGAAGCCATTACCTTTTCTAAGTTTAGGATGGTGGAATCTGAGAGTAGTTAGAGCGTCGAACAAAACGCTATGCGGAATTTCTTCCAGCTCTTTACGTTCTAAGTTTAAATTCCGTCAAGATAAACTTTGCCTTTTAATTCCTCCGGGCCCAATAAAATAAAATACCAATCACATATTGGAATCAGATACTTTTTCCCAAAACATCTGACCTTTTTCCGATGTATGAAACTTATTTTCTCTATATTTTCTTTCTAACATATCCCTAAACCATGTACGTGTATTCTGACACACTTTCAGCCCTTCAGCGGTTGGTAAACTAAAGTACCAATCATGCAACCCTTTTCACAACTTCTGGTCTTCTGCCTATAATAGAAACAATTGTTGTGACTATTTTTTTTTCAAGATCTCCGTTGAATCTAATCCTACTTTTATTTCTGTTACAGCACTTGAAGACGAGAAAGCCGACGAATTCCCTTTGAATGGTGACGGCATTCAGGCCACTTCCCATTCGTTCATATTAAAAGGGGCTCGCTTTGTTTACACCAACACTGAAACAGAAGAAACGTTACAAACAACCGGACCGATTAACGGCTTTTTAATTGCATTGGTATGGCGTAATTTTGGTCTTTGGTAAAAAAAAAAAACCCAGTGTTTCCCAGAAATATTTTTCGAACCATCGTCTCCCTCTTTTTTTTTACTAATACATTTTTCAATGACAACCCAACCCTCCCCCTACTTGCTACCAATCAACAAAATTGACTGGTACTTAATTTATCGACCCCCGAAAGGATGAAAGGAAAAGTCGACCTCGGCGCAATTTGAACTCAGAACTTAGAGACAGACGAAATACCGCTAAGCATTTCGCCCGGCGTGCTAACCTTTCTTATTTCTTTATTGCCCACAAGGGGCTAAACATAGAGGAGACAAACAAGGACAGACAAAGGGATTAAGTCGATTACATCGACCTCAGTGCGTAACTGGTACTTAGTTTATTTACCCCGAAAGGCAAAGTCGACCTCAGCGAAATTTGAACTCAGAACGTAACGGCAGACGAAATAGCGCTAAGCATTTTGCCCTGCGTGCTAACGTTTCTGCCAGCTCGCTTCCTTAGTGACAGTCACTTATTAGCGATCACATTAGAACAAAATCTATTCGATAACAATTATCTACTTGATAACATTAAGCAGAAAAATTAGCAATCTGGGCCTCAGGTTCTAATAAGTGCGTAATTTTTCCAATTCAAATCCATTTTTAATACAGAATTTGTGACCCACGAATGTTGATAACAATAACTGTTTGATAACGCTAAGCAGATGATATAGCAATCTGAACAATAGATTCTAATAAGCGCATAATTTTTTCAATTTTAATTCATTTTAAGTACAGAGTTTGCAACCCACGAATTTCGATAACAATAACCGTTTAATAACATTATCCGTGATTATAATAAATGGCTTCCTTATCGATACTGCATTTTTAATGACTTCACCAATGTTTTTTGGGGTTTTTTTTCATTTTTTTCTTTTTTGTCTTTTTACTACTTCTAGTTGTATATGACAGAAAACAACACAGACTCCGAGATAACGTATAGTTACACGGCCAGTCGAGATGATTACACTTTTGAGAAAAACAGTTTTAAGTGGCGTTTTGACAAATGGAGTGAATGTAGTGTTTCTTGCGGCGCAGGTAAGCGATTGTCGTTGCTATTGTTGGTGTTGTTGTTGTTGTTTTTGTTGTTGTTGTTGTTGTTGTTGTCATTGTTGTTGCTGTTGTTGTTGTTGTTAAGACGGTGAACTTGCAGTCAAAACGTTTAGCTAGCGTCATTTCTCCTGGGGTTTATGCTGTGTCAAGGTCAACTTTGCCTCTCGTATCTTTCAGAGTCTATAAAATAAGTACCTGCTGAATACTGGGATTGATTTAATCCACATGGCCCTCCCCTCAGAAAATTAGTGCCCGTAGCAGAAATTTCGTCCTGTCTTTGTCCTTACATGTTTTTTTTTTTTAATTTATATTAGCCCTTGTGGGCACAACTGGTTATGGCCAAGAATCTCACAAGAAAATCTGTAGTATTGAGCAGAATATTTGCTGTGGCCCATCTTTTATGCCAAGACAAAACATGCACATGATAGCACTTCCAATCAGTTAAGATCAAAAGTCATGAGAGCCACTGCCTGGTACTGCATCAGGGCATTTATTATGACTGTTATTGTTGTTGTTGTTATTATTATTATTATTATTATTAGTAGTAGTAGTAGTAGTAGTAGTAGTAGTAGTAGTAGTAGTATTCACTAGTCTTATTCACGTGCTTTCACTACACTACCGAGCGCAGCTGTGTGTGCCTTGGGTATGTGCTGTGATTTGTTGTGATGCTCTTATTGTTACTGTATGGAAAGTGTTTTTCATGGGATGTGTGCGGTGCCTAGTAGTGCTATTCTCTGTATGTTATATATACTTGTAAGTCCTGGTGTTTTTGTTATGTATTTGTCTGAATTTTTTAATCATACCTAAAGCGCCTACTATGATAGGAATTGTTTCTGTTTTTAGACTCCACATTCCAGTTACCTCGATCTTTGTATTTTAGAGAAACATTGTCATCTATTGGTATTGATACGTCGACTAGAAAGCATTTTTCCTTATTATTATTATTATTATTATTATTATTATTATTATTATTATTATTATTTTTATTATTGTTGTTATTATTATTATTATTATTATTATTATTATTATTATTTACTTTTAATCTGCGTGTTTGTTACAATCACTCGCCGAGACACACCCAGCGTCCTAGGGCGAGTGAAGAATAAGTGATGTTACAGTATGACTGAAAGCTTGGGGAGTTCAAATGACAGGGGAAGTAGCGAAATATCTTCATGTAGTGCAATACAGACATTTAAATTGATAAGGTTTTTCTAAGGATGCGAGTAGTACTTGTCAACACAATCTTCTGAGACAAGGTTCTCCTGGGATATTCTCTGAGACAAGATTCTCCTGAGATATTCTCTGAGACAAGGTTCTCCTGGGATATTCTCTGAGACAAGATTCTCCTGAGATATTCTCTGAGACAAGGTTCTCCTGGGATATTATTATTATTATTATTATTATTATTATTATTATTATTATTATTATTATTATTGTTGTTGTTGTTGTTATACATTCATGTGTACACACACATACATACATACATACATACATACATGATGATGATGGCCGTCCACTCTTGACCGAGGAAGACCATTGCCGACCTTCAGGAACATTGTGCGCTCTAGGACTAACTTATATTTTGCATTTGCGGCTCCGTTGGTGGCTAATGAGCCCTGATCTTGACAAGCATATACGACTGCAAACATTGCAGATTAAGCTTTCCCCATTCACTATACGAGCCGTGCGCTTTCGCGCAGCTCGCTTAAGTTCTTCATGCTGGATACGTGCTCTGTCAAAAGTGTCGATCCCCTCCTTAACCTGCTTCCTCCATCCGGGGTGATGACAGGCATTGTTCTCATACATACATACATACATACATACATACATATATACATACATACATACATATATACATACGGCTTCTCTGTTCAGATTATAATTATCTTTAATACCAATAATAGCCAGTGTACTTGATTATGTGAGTAAATGCCGAGGTGTCAATCTGGATTAGCCAGGGTTTTCAGAAAAAAGAAATAAACTAACTCACACAAAACAAATACAATCTGTGAACGAAACAGTAACAATATGCAATACCATTCTCAAGTTTAAACTGTGATTTTGTTTTCGTTATCTCCATTCCAATGAGGAAGCTTTGTATCTTTGTTAGAAACCAGCTCCTCAGTGGAAGAATTCAAATTGTTAAAAAGAGAAGAGAACTAACATACAGACAAACATACAGACAGACAAACATACAGACAGACAAACATACAGACAGACAAACATACAGACAGACAAACATACAGACAGACAAACATACAGACAGACAAACAGACATGTGTATGAGCATGTGTTATTAATTGGTCGATAATTAATGTCTTTGCCAACAGGAACGCAGAATACGATGTACAACTGTTACAATACACTCACCGATAAACTTGTTGACAAGAACTTCTGTCTCCATCTTGAAAATCCCCGGATTGACAAAGTGGAATGTACACGGGAGGAGTGTATGAAATCGAGGTAAATATACATGGTGGTGCTCCAGCATGAGCGCAGCCAAATGGCTGAATCTAATAAAAGAATGTTGTTATGTCTTCACTCAGTGATCTTCGCTGCCTCTCCCCTACTATCTCCCTCTCTCTCTCTCTCTTTCCCTCCCTCCTTCTCTCGCCTTCTCTCTCCCCCTTCTCTCTCTTTCTCTCTCTCTCCCTCTCTCTCTCTGTATATATATATATATATATGTATATTTGCATGCATCTTATGTATGTATGTATGTATGTATGTTTGTTTGTATGTATGTATATGTACATCATAATCGTCAGTCGAAGCGACGATGAGCATCTAGTCATCCTTAAGAATGACTGATGACTTGCACGACGACATAGCTTAAAGAAAAGTTGCACCCCGTCCACTTTACTCTCTTGTCCATGGCCATCTTCAATCCAGGCGTTAGACCAGGTCAAGAGAACTGGAGATGAAGACGGATGCAGCGGATGATCAAAATGTCTTACATTCCTCATCCTGCTCTCCACAATGCGATGCTGCAACCATCTTCCCTTCCCTTGAACCATGAAGGTTTCTTCCACAGAGTTCACCAGATTCAGTCTTCACAACCATAGATAGGCAAGTCCTAATATGCTAATTAGCTCATAGCTGAAACTCTGATAGAGTAGGGTAGACCTAGGAACAGAATAGACCTGGGAACAACAGTGACCAAGAGGCGGTTCCGTCTTTCCTCAAAACTCTGGAACATTGTACCAGGGTTCCACTACTCAAATGCAGTTTAAAGTCATGCTCAACACAAATTTATAACCAATTGCCTCAGGAATCTACAGGAATTTTCATTAGAACAGGATAATATAAAGCAAAGCAGCCAGGAAAAGAGAACCCATTGGTCCAACAGTAATATGTGATGAATGCGGACGATTTAGCCTCACCAGAGCTATCCTCACAGGTCAACTACGGAAAAACGTAGAAAGACCATAGCTACTATTTCTAACAGATCGAATGATCATGTAGTAGGAATGACAATTTTCTTGCCTGTCTTTGTCTTTTGTCTTCTGTAAATTTGAACTATATATATAGTTTTGAAATATTATAAGTAAGTTATGAAGAAAGCGCTTCTTTTTATGCAGGTGGGTGGTTGAACGATGGAGCAGTTGTTCTAAAACATGCGGCTCAGATGGTGTGGAGAAACCCGTATACTTTTGTGTGTCAGACAGCCGAAAGAAAGATGAAGTGATTTCTGATTCTTACTGCGATAAAAGTAAAGAACCCAATGGTACCCGGGAATGCAACCGGGTTCCTTGTGCTGGAGAATGGCAAATCGGTGAATGGACTAAGGTAAGATTTTTGTCAATTATTTTTTTATGTATGTATGTATGTCATTATTCAGTTTTGTTTCAAGATTTCTTGCCAATAGAGAAAGAACCGGTTTCTAACCTAGAACCATGGCTCCTTCATTTTAAACAATTAACTTCACAAGATATCACATACCTTGAGCCGTTTATTACCTATTTAGATGTTCATCAATGTTGCCGTAGAATAAATCGTTGATAGCCTTGAACCTAAGGCTCTTGAAGATTTTACGCGTACTTATCTGGGATGCCTACTTAAACGGGTCCGTAATTAACTGGGAGCTTACTGTACTGGGGTCCACGAACTAGAAAGAATTGTTAGTTCATTCGTTTACTCTTTACTCTTTTACTCTTTTACTTGTTTCAGTCATTAAACTGTGACCATGCTGGAACACCGCCTTTAGTCGAGCGAATCGACCCCAGGACTTATTCTTTGGAAGCCTAGTACTTATTCTATCGGTTTTTTTGCCGAACCGCTAAGTTACGGGCTCGTAAACACACCAGCATCGGTTGTCAAGCGATGTTGGGGGGGACAAACACACACACACACACACACACACACATAT
>NC_069003.1:10363813-10365422 GCF_001194135.2 Octopus bimaculoides
AAACAATTGTTTTCCATGTAATGGCGATGGTGTGTTTATTTCTTTCTTTTTTTTTTTTGCATATTTTTTTTTTATTAAAAACTGTTTATTTTTGTTTTCGTTTTATGCTCTGTTTTTTTTAAAATATATTTTTATCTATTTTTTTTACAAGTGTAGTTGATAGTCAACTGCACGTGCGAGGATACGGGGGAAATTTTTCATTGTAGAGATGATGATGATGATGATGATGATGATGATGGTGATGATGATGGTGATGATGATGGTGGTGATGATGGTGGTGATGATGATGAGGATGACGACGACGATGACGACGACGATGACGACGATGGTGGTGATGGTGGTGGCGGTGTGTTGGTGATGAAGATGATCATCGTGACGACGTCGGCAACGATGACGGCGATGATGATGAAGATGACAACAATGACGGCAACGACGATGATAATGATTGTAATTACCTTGATGATGATTATCCCCATGATTATAATGACGATTATTAAAATGATGACGAGAGCGAGGATGATCATTGATTGGCTAATTCATTGATTGGCTGATTGACTGTTTGACTTATTGGTTGAGTAGTTGAGTGATTGATTGATGATTGATTGATTGACTAATTGGTTGAGTAATTGAGTGATTGATTAATGATTGATTACATAATGAATTTTTAAATATACAACACAGGGTTAACTCAGTAGCGAGTGAAAGTTCTTGTCTTAGGATCTCTGCCTACCCAGTGTACCGCACCCCCGCAGCAACAACGACAACAACATCAATAATAATAATAATAATCCATAATAAAACATGTCGATGATGATGATGATGATGATGACGATGATGATGATGATGACGATGATGATGATAACGGGCACAATGATATTGATGGTATCCGCAAAAGAACAACAATAACATTAGCAACAGCAACAATTAATATGGCAGGGTAATAAACATAGAATTGACTGGTTGATATGCATATTTAACAAACGTGCGTAGTTAAGGAAATGGTAATTAGTGATTAGAGACGGTGGCTCGAAAGAATTGTAAGAGAAATAGTGTTCCTACGCATACACACAAATGCACACAAACCCAGAAAGACAAAACGTATTTACACATAGATATAGAGGGGCAAATGTATGTATTTGTGTGTATATAGTTGAACTTTATAGAAAAACAAAAGACGAACACATGTATAAACAATTAGCAAGTGTATTAGTTTGCCGCTCGGGAAAAATGAAAAAGTCTTTGACGTTTCGAGCCAACGCTCTTCAGCAGAAAAGAAAAAGAGAAAATAAAAAGACATGTAGATTTCAGCGTGTGCGTGATTTTTTTTTTTTTTTTCATTATTATGACTGCTTTTGACAGCGCGCATTTATATAGAAAAGTGCGTGTGAGTGTGTATTTTAAGTTAGGATGCTACAAGTGCGGACATTTTTGCTTCGGTGGGTATATTTGTCTAAATGTTGTTTCAATTCAACTTTCTAAATATATTTTGCGCATGTCCTTTTCTGAGAAGAAGATTCAATTTGGGCTTTTTTTTTGCGGGGGCGGGGAGGTGTGTTTTTTTTTTATATATATAAATTTTATTTACTAAATCAATAACTTACCATCTTAG
>NC_069003.1:10365959-10370092 GCF_001194135.2 Octopus bimaculoides
TATATATATATATATATATATATATATATATATATATATATATATATATATGCGTGTGCGAGGGGGGTGTTTATATATAATATATATTCATATATAATATTGATTTACTCTTTTTGTATTTTATTTTATATATTCTTTCTCATATTCTTTTTCCGCCTTTTCTTTTTGTAACAGTTTTAAATAAAGAGAGATTTTGGAAAACGAATCCATATTGTCATAAGTATTTCTTCTTGTTATTATTGTCATTATTATTTTTTAAAAAGCGGATTACAAACAGAGTAGTTAGTATATCGGACAAAATGCTTGGCGGCACATTTTCCGGCTCTGTGCCCTGCGTTCAGCTACCGACGGGATTATTTTGAAGCCCATTTCTGTCAAGTAGTTAGTTACCTGGATGGAATTGTGAACTGGTACATTGCTCTGGTGCTGGCGCTCAGGCCCTTAGTGACGAAATCTCTTATTGAACTCCCTCAAAACCCCAACCAATTACTCCTTGTTGATCGTCTGAGCAGAAGGAACCCAGTGGATGTAGATGATATCCTGAATATCAAAAAAGAGGATCATTAAACACCATAGAACTTGTTAACATAAATCTGGATAAAAAGACGGGATGTTCACGGCTGGAATATCTTTAATGATAGGTCTGTCCGCTCGATCAGTGTTGGCCAGGTGTTAAACAGCAGCGACGTTAATAGCTCGTTTTTACAATAGGGGACAATAGGGGACAAGGCGTGAAATTTTAGAGGATGGGGTTAGTCGATCTCATCGTTCACAGTGCTTAGCTGATACTTATTTCATCGACCTTGAAAGGATGAAAGGCAAAGTCGACATCGGCAGAATTTGAACTCAGAACATAAAAGACAGATGAAATGCTGTTAAGCATTTTGCTCAGCGTGATAACGTTCCAGCTCACCGCCTTACATCAGCGACGTTACTATTACTACTACTACTACTACTACGCAAAATACTAAGCAACTGTAGGAGCGCCTGTGGAGATCCTTTAGTCTGTAAGAAATAATAGAAAAATCAAAGCAGAGCTTTGCGGTTGCCATTACGATAACCAAGGGAGAGAAGCACTTCGCAATTATTTCCACTTGTCTGCTTGTGATATAGACGAGAGTTATTTCCCTTGAATTTACATTCGCTTCTACACGAATAATACACGGTTTTATGAAACATTGGTTGTGCAGCGAAGGTGTTGCTTACTTTCAAGTGCAAGCAGACCGGGTTCAATCCCAGACCGATACACGTTACTGTGTTTTAACGGCGGCGTATTGGTAGAATAGCTAGAGTGGGAAAAGAATGCTAAGCTGTGATTTTTAAGTTCAAATCCTACCATGGTCCACAGAACAGTACAATACCAGTCAAGAACTGCAATCGGTAAAATGGTTTTACCCCGGCAACAGAACCACGAACAACATTGCAGAGAATATGGGATCTTACGACAATTATTATAAAACGCTGTAAGTTGACTTCGAGATTGATTCATGTTGCCATGTTTTAAGACCGTCGATGTGTGTGTGTGTGTGTGCGTGAGTGTGTGACTCACATTGCCATGTTTTAAAGATAACCGTCGATGTATGTGTCTATGCATGCATGTATGTATGTATGGATGGATGGATGGATGGATGTGCGTGAGTGTGTATACATGCATGCATACATACATACATACATACATATATATATATATATACATAACAAATCAAAAAGGGTGACTTATTAGCAATCACGACCTAAAGGCAAAATTAATACACAAAAGTGACAGAGGGTACTGACTAGCACCGCTTTTGCTAAAGATAAGAGTTAAAATACCTCAAAATTACTGTCTTAATGACTGACAAAAGGAGATAAGTCTCCAGTGTACATAACCAGATCGCGATTTCGGATTTTGGTGTAGACCATCTTAATCCTCATCAGCAGTTCTTAATGCTGGCATGGGTTAGATGGTTTGACTAGAACAGGTAAGCTAGAGCTGTGCCAGGCTCCAGTCCGTTTTGGCTTGGTTTCTACGGCTAGATGCTTTTCCTAATGCCAACCACTCTAAAAAAGGGTGCAGGTTGCCTTTTACATGCCACTGACATGGGTGCCATTTATGTGACACCAGTATCAGTCCCTTTCACATGTCACCGGCATAGGTGCCTTTATACATATTCACTCTTCCACACACACTGATATCTCCATATATTACTTCATATAATATCATACAAAATGGAGATGGTTCAATTTAATAAATCTAAAGGTGTTACAATAATTAGTCATAACAATGGTAGTGATAATTTTAATGAAATATGGCACATTTATCTAATTAATCTGGGAAGAGTTTGCATACAATGCATCTGTGTAAAGCTATATTATTTTTAAAGTAAAATCTACTCACTCTAATCATAATTCTATTACATTTCATTTGAACCCTTTCAGATATTAATTGCCCCTGTGATATGTAGATGTATACATGAATCTGTAGTTACTTCTTATAAGTCTCTCATAGCTACATATTATAAGCATCTATTAACTAAGTTCTCTTCACTCAATAACATGCACAGGGATTCCTCAGAGCATAGATGACAATTCCTAGAAAAAGTATCATTTTTTTTATGATGGACCAAGTGATACTATTTTTTATTCTATCTTCTTTTACTCTGGTACTCATTGTGCATTTGTGTATTATGTTACAGCGCATGCATTGATTTTGTAGAGGACATGTGAAATCATGTGTTGAAACAGATATTGTTATACTTGGGGATGCTTATATTTTGCCATGAGAAAATGGACTAAGCAAAACAAGAGAAGACACATGGGATAAGGAGTCATTGAAGAGGTCACACGATGTGTGACAAAACAACTTTGACAAAGAAACTAAAATAATAATAATAAACCTGAGATAAAGACCAAACATATAGTGAGTGTATTTAATTGACAAAATATAACCGTTCCCAAGTATAATGACAAATTGTATGCTGCTTTCTTTAACCCATTTAATGCCAGAAAATTCCAAGCTCTCTGCTGTCAATCAGCTTATGATAACACAATGCAACAAAAATACTTTGGATCAAAAGGAGCAGCAATTCTGGAGGCAATCACAGTGCAGGACCTGGGTATTGATATGAGCAACAATGCATTGTTTCATGTGCATATACTAAAATGATGGCAAAGTGCATGCGAAGGGACCAGGAAACTATGCTGATTCTATGGAGGACGTTTGTGCTCAGTCAGCTGGACTGCTGCTCTCAATTATGGTAACCCCTGAGTGTCAAATTAACAGCAGAACTCAAGACAGTCCAGCAATGCTGCACCAAAAGCATTGCATCAATGAAACAGCTGAGCTAATGAGAGAGACTGAGTGAATTACAACTCTACTCCCTAGGATGAAGATGGGAAAGACATGTGGAGATATACATATGTAATATTTTAGAGGGGCTGGCACCAAACACTGGCATCAAGAATTATACCAGCCCTGAACAGGATACCACTCTACTGTTCCAAAGGTCCCACCTAACCTGTCTAGAGTAAGGGCCAAGTACCATAATAGCTTGGAATTCTAAGGCCTACGGCTATTTAATATCTGGCCAAAAAAACCTGAGAGATCTAAAATCTCAGATGTCCCCTTATCATGGCAAGAAACTCAAACAAGGGTAGCAATATCAAACTACCCCATTCAAAAAAAGCCAACTACATACAGTTTGGAATTGGCCACAACCTTTAGGTTAAAACACATAAAAGAATGTGTGTGTATATAAATGTATGTTTGTGTGTGTATATAAATGTATGTTTGTGTGTGAGTATGTGTATTTATAGATCTATACGTATATATAATTTTATATATATATATATATGCACATATAAATATGTATTTGTATTTATGTATAGTGATGACAATTATTCAGTTGCCATAAGACTCCGAGTTTTGGATGTCGGGGCAGAAAAGTGCTCTGGCATCTCATCCGTTATCGAGATTGTCTCGATAACTGCCGAGATGCCCAAGCAGTTTTCCACCCCAACATCCAAAACTTGGAGTCTCATTATGGCAACCGAATAATTGTCACATATTATATTACAGATAAATTCCTCTATTTGCATAATGTCGAGGTCTCATTCATTCTTTTGTTGTCTTACCATTACTATTAATATATATA
>NC_069003.1:10370551-10379646 GCF_001194135.2 Octopus bimaculoides
TATATATATATATATATATATATATATATATATATATGTATGTATGTATGTATGTATGTATTTACATATACATTCTTATATGTATATTTATATATATAATATAGAGACCGACAGAGAAGCCAGACAGACAAACGGAGAGAGAGCTGTTTCTCACATATGTATACCACATACAATACTTTCTTTCTAAGTTTTAAGACGTTAATGTGGGATTTGAAAAAAAATTGGCTGTTATTTCTCGCGAAAGTCGCCTTCTGCATATCCGACAGAGAAGATCTGTATGAAACACCGGTTACTTTATTTGTTTTTTATTTATTTATAAATATAAAAGTAGCCTCCCTTTGTCACGGGGTGGCGCCAGTTTATCCGACACCGGAAGTTGCATGTCGACTCAACTTTTTCTAAAAACATGGAAGACGACGGTGTGGACCTTTCTGGTGAACAAGTTGAGAAGTTGATTCACTTTCAGGTAAAACAAACCTTCGCACAATCTCCTCCATACTTCACTCCACGTCCCTAACACATTTTCTCTCCTCTTCCGCCAGCATTTTCCCTTTATTTACCCTCTTCTCTGCCTCTACAAGTATAATGTTGCAATCCAAAGACGCAGATACGCGCAGCTCTTGTTTATTTCCCTTGATTGAGAATCAAACCCCTTTCATTTCTTCTTTCTTTCTTTTCATTATTACTATTATTACTAATCAATCGATGATGGAGAAGTAGAGAATATAAAGCTCACCGCTCGTACGTTGTCGTTTAACTTTCTATAAATAGCAGCCAAATCTCCAAGCTACATCATTTCTCATATGAATCGCGATATATATATATATATACACACACACATACATATATATACACATACATATATATATAAAAAAGAATAAAAGACAAAAATAAGAGATGCAAAATTTCAATTTCTATAGCGTACTTCGGGGTACATTGCTTCAGGCGGGATGGCCATAGCTTTTAATCATTGATAAATCTGCCTCTGCTTGATACTGGCCGACCTGTCGTTAAAGAGCATCATTATCCTATCATTCATTAAATGTGGAATTTATTGTGTTAATGCTTGTTTTTGTGGACTTTTTCATTTTGTTAGGTTTTTTTTTTTTTTCATTTCCAGTCATTTGTCTACAAACAAGCATTGTTAAATTACATACATACATATTGTATCCTGCAAATAACCTTACTTTATTATAACAAGTTATTATAACAAGTATTCGCAAAACAATACTCAATAAATAGCTTTATTTCGGTACAATAGTGTGGGTGTAAGCATATATACACTAACACATTGCATACATGTATACACACACACACACACACTAATTACATATATGTGGCTAGATATATCTGTGTCTGTGTGTGTTATACCGTTGATAAAAAATGATCAGCATGAGGTGTATTTTGCATGTATGTTAGTTTGTATTTCCATAGCTGACTGATGAGCCATTTAGCAAAAAGGAAAACTCCAGGATGGGTGGACGTATTACCATTAGATTAGGGTTAATGACTGGGCATGTATAAACCGGTGTCGCTTGATAGAAGAAGAAAAAAATAAGGTAAACTTCCGTTGCAGACTTTCCTTTACATCCTCACACGCACGCATATACACATTTACACACTCTGTCTATTCTAAAAACACCCATTAATTACTTCTTTCATACATACATAGACATATACAGTCACATACTTTGTCTATTATTAAAAGGAAAAAAGACAATCAAAAAATTGATTATTCTGTTGTAGTGTAACGAATAGACCGGTACATTTCAACGTTATATTTGAGGTCTGTTTGTATATTGTTTACGGCGATTTTTCTCTGTCCGAAGGGCTTTTTTATTTTTAAACCCAATATTTATTTCTATCTATAGCATTATTGCATCGAGTTTCGCCGTTCCAAAAAAAGAGAATTATATGTAGATAAAAACATTGTTTTGTACCCAAGCAAAAATAATTCTCAAATATTCCGCAAAAATGTAAACCATACATACATATATATATATATAAGCTTCCAGGCTAATATTACCTGTAGACAATGTTTTATGAGTTTTTTTTTGTTTTTGTTTTTTACGTGGAAAAATAGCCGCAAACAGTGCAACTAGTTTGTTTGCCAAAAGCATCATTAATAAACCTTGGACAGGATATAAGAAACCATCATAAGAATTAAAATCTGTAACCAAATGAGGATTACTTGAATCGAAAGATCAGATGACCAGTTGCTAATTGATGTGGCGGGGTGGATGGGTGACTGGATTTGATAATATTTTTAAAGTCGAATAGGTTTCTTTATCCGTTCGGAGAGAGAATGTGAGTTTTAGACAGAATTTTTGTTTGAAGATGTTTCTTAATTTGTCGGATAAAAATTCTTTAACGTCTCGTCTGCTCGTGATCCTTTTGCGTTCTGTGTTGACGTCCCGTCCAGATCAACTTATTACTTCGTTCAGTCTTCCGGCGGGGAGGCGGATGATTGAGTAAATAGCTGTTCAATTACTGCGGTCGGTTTGATATTCCTCAAAACATTTCTATAATGGAATTATCTTTTTACTTGTTTAAGTCATTGGACTGCGGCCATGCTGGGGCACCGCCTTGAAGGGTTTTTTGTCGAACAAACAAATCAACTTCGGCACTTATTCTGTAGTGCCGAACCGCTAAGTTACAGGGATGAAAACAAACCAACACCAGTGGTGGGAGACAGTCATTCTATATATTTTTTTTACTTTAACAAATCGACCCCAGAACTTACTCTTTGTAATCTTAGTACTTATTCTATCGGTCTGTTTTGCCGAACCGCTAAGTTACGGGGACGTAAACACACCAACATCGGTTATCAAGCGATGGTGGGAGGACAAACAGAAACACAGACACGCATAAATGTGTGTACGTGTGTGTATATATATATCATCATCATCGTTTAACGTCCGTTTCCCATGCTAGCATGGGTTGGACAGCTCGACTGGGGTCTGGGAAGCCAAGAGGCTGCACCAGGCTCCGGTCTGATCTTGCAGTGTTTCTACAGCTGGATGCCCTTCCTAACACCAACCACTCCAAGAATGTAGTGGGTGCTTTCTACATGCCACCGGCACAGAGGCTAGAATGGGCTGGCAACGACCACGTTCAGACGGTGCCTTTTACGTGCCACTGGCACAGGGATCACAACTACAATTTCCATTTGATTTTGATGTACTTGGCTCAATAGGTCTCCTCAAGCATAGCATGTCGCCCTATGAAGGGCATGCAGCTGTAGAAAATCTGCCTCAGTAAACTCCATCTGACCTATGCAAGCATGGAAAAAGTGAAAGATTATGATATCATTCGTAACCAGTAAATAAATGAAAAGATATCCCTTCTGCCAATCTTTTGATTGGCTGCTTAGGATGAAGATGGAACCAATTGATAGTATTCATTATCATTTGATGTCCATCTTCCTTGCTGGCATGGGTTGAGGGGTTTGACAGAAGCCAGCAAGGCTAGGAGCTGCCCCAAGTTCCATTGTCTGTTTTGGCATGGTTTCTATGACCGGATGCTCTTTCTAATGCCAACCAATTTACAGAGTGTATTGGGTGCTGTTTATGTGGTTCCAGCAAGGTCACCAAGTACCTTGCAAGACAAAGACCCCCTCATCTGGGAGGTAATAGGGACACTATTAAGTGAGTGTGGCTTTGTGCCAGTTGAGAGATTTAAGATGCTGAGTAGATATACGTGGTTATCCTAGTTGGAAAACAAAGGAGAGTGATAGTGAGAGAGATGATGGCAGAGATGCTGTTGCTGTTTAATTATCAGGATTTCAAACACCCTATGACCCTTACTATGGCTATACTACCAGAAACATTCTGGGAGGTTTTTTTGCTGGATATTTTATTGAGATTATGCATTATATTTTGTGAATTGGTTGGTGGTAGGAAGCATGGTAGAACCCATGCTAAAGCAGATGGTGATGCTCAAGTCATTGGGTCCTGTTGAACTGTCCCATTTATGCCAGCATGGACAGCAAATGTTAACCCATTACCTACCAGTGATCTCATATGAGATCACTTAAAAATGACAAATTTCGTAATTATCTGTCAATATTTACACACATCTAACCTTTTTGCTATATCTACTAGGTATATTTCTCTGATATTCAAATGAGGTTTGCTAAATTTTCACCCAATATCTCGCTTATTTCTATTTAAAATGTTATTTTGATCATTCTAGCATGTTTCTAAGGCTGTTTTATGCTAGAAATCAAAGTTTCATAAAAAAAATTCCAGTTAATAGAATTATGGGAGGTCATGGGTTAAATGATGTATGTGGCTTTGGTTGCAGACTAAGGAGTGGAACTTCACTTATTTCAGAAGTTACTCTACTCTTCATCCTCTTCCACAAGTGCTCTCCATAATTCAAAACTATTCTTTTATTCTTTTACTTGTTTCAGTCATTTGACTGTGGCCATGCTGGAGCACTACCTTGAAGGGTTTTAGTCAAACAAATTGACCCCAGGACATATTTTTTATGCCCATTACTTATTCTATCGGTCTCTGTTGCCAAACCACTAATTTACAGGGATGTAAACACACCAACACCAGTTGTCAAGTGGTGATGAGGGGACAGACACAGTCACACATACATGCGTGTGTATATATATCAGTTTCTGTCTACCAGATTCACTCACAAGGCTTTGGTCAGGCCAAGGCTATAGTAGATGACACTTGCTCAAGGTGCATGCAGTGAGACTGAACATGAAACCATGTGGTTGGGGAGCAAGCTTCTTACATACAGCCATGCCTGTGCCAATATACCTCCATATATTGTTATAGATCCAGGCATGGATGTGTGGTTAAGAAGTTTACTTCCCAAATACATACCTTCAGGTTCAATTCCACTGTATTGCACCTTGGGCAAGTTTTTTTTTCTACTATAACCCTAGGCTGACCGAAACTTTGTGGATTTGATAAACAAAAACTGAATGAAGCCTTTTGTGTGTAAATGTTTGTCTCATTGTCTTGACATCACATGATCATTGTAAATCATTGGTTCTCAACTGGGGTCCATATAAGATTTTTAAGGTCCTACACAAGCGAATTAGTAAATTGGGTCCTCAGTAGTATTTTATAGGTTCATGAAAATAATTCTGCTTTGGCTGTATTTATCTCAAGAAGCAGCGAGATTTCTTTCTCTGATGTTTTACATAGTTCATCCTATACAAGTGGAATGTATGATAAACAAAATGGGAATTTTGAAAGCAGTATCTATAAAACTAGTTTTTAACCCTTTTGCATTCAGATTATTCTGTGAAACATAATGCTTATTTATTCAAATTGTGCTGCTTCTAGATTTCAAAGATGGGATTGTATATTTTTTCAATGACCTTGTAAAAGTAGGCATGAGAAGCTGAATTTGGTCAGTTTGAAGAGAAAACATGTAAAATATTTAACCCTTTTGAGACACATGGTGTTTTGGTATGTGTAGCCAAAATGCTTTTTCTGTTGAGATTGAAAATGGTGGGTGCATGTAGAAAACAAAGGATAAAGTACCTCAAACTACTTTAGTCGTATGTAAAACTATATATATATATATATATATATATATATATATATAATTTATATCTACTGAAAGACAATCCCTGATTGGCTATTACACTTCCAAACAGTTGTTTCATCAGGCCATTAGATTGGCCCCAAAGTCTTTTCAGCTTGTATCAGGCTGATCAATTGGCCCAGGTGTCCCAAGAGAATTAAATACTAAAGGGTTAAACATCAACAGGCTATGGGTTCCAGAAGAATAAAACAGTAATCAAAGGGGTCCAGAAATATTTTTTTTTTAATAGTTGGAGACCACTGTTGTAAATGAATGTTATTCATTATCATCATCATCGTTTAACATCTGCTTTCCATGCTAGCATGGGTTGGACGATTTGACTGAGGACTGGCAAACCAGAAGGCTACACCAGGCTCCAATCTGATCTAGCAGAGTTTCTACAGCTGGATGCCCTTCCTAACACCAACCACTCCGAGAGTGTAGTGCGTGCTTTTACGTGCCACCGGCACGAGGGCCAGTCAGGTGGTACTGGCAATGGCCACGCTCAAAATGGTGGTTTTTTTTTTTACGTGCCACCTGCACAGGAGCCAGTCTAGCAGCACTGGCAACGACCTCGCTCGAATGTTTTGTTCACATGCCACCAGCACAAGTGCCAGTCTCTCTTAGCTCTTAGATCCTCCAGTGCTGTCAGCACAACAGGCAATGAACCTTCTCCAGACATCCCAGTTACTCTTCTTCCTCTTGGCTCCACTTGATCCGACTCCTACCAGTATCATATCATTCCAGAATGTACTGCTCCTCGTCCTCATCTCAGTCTTTTTTTCTCTTCCAATGTCCACTCTATCACAGTGATTGCATGGCCATTTGTTTTGATTACCCTATGGTAATCAAAACAAATGGCCAGTAAGCCGTATCCACTGCTTAGTCACTCTGTCCTGTAATCTTCCTCTGTCTGCTCTTCTCGTCACCTCTTTGTTTCTCACTCTGCCCTTGTAAGAGATGTCCAGAATTGAACATCTGCTCAACTGTAAATGAGTACCAGCTGCATACTTACTGACTCGTCTCTCTCTCTCCCCACTACAGCTGTCATATCTAGGATGTACTGCTGAGATCATGGGTGAGGAGCAGTTGTTTATGCCTGTCCATGACGATGTAGGAATCTAAAACAATTAGCAAAAACTTGACTTGTTAGAAACAACAGTTAAATATTGTTCAAATAACAGCTGGGTGTCGTGTGTCTTTTGCCCAGGTACTTCATTTCACTCTGATCCAGTCTACTTAGCTAAGACTGAGTACCAGCTGTGTACTGGTGCGACCCTTTCTCACTCCAACAGTACCCACCAGGTAATGAGTTGTAGAGCCAAGAGGGTGTTTATGTCTTCTCCACGACGACACAGGCACCTAACACAAGCATGGCACATACCACCAGGTCACTCTGACTTGCGAGTGACGGCTATGCTGCACGTGTTAATTTCATAAGTAGGAGTTCATTTGGTTGAACAAGTGAAGACTGATAAAGTATTCGACACCATTGTTTGCTAGGTTAATAAACCTCTCAACATTCCCACTTCAAGTAACCAGGAAGTATTGCTAGTATTACTTCGTTATGTGCTTGTTATGTTTTAAGATAATTAGCATTAAACATGCACACACACTGTACAGTTTGTTTACCTATTCACTAGATAGCTACATTGATAGGAAGTATACAGATATACAATATGTACACACACACAGGGGTTGGACAAAATAATGGAAACTACTTATAATTTCAAACAAATTAATTTTAATATGGGGTAGAACCGCCTTTGGCAGTAATTACAGCTTGAATTCTATGAGGTATGGACTTGTACAAAGTTTGAATTGTTTCCAAAGGAATTTTTGTCCATTCTTCAGCTAAAACAGTCTCCAGTTCTTGTTGTGATGATGGTGGAAGATACCAACTCTTTACTAGTTTTTCTAAAATGCACCATAAATGTTCAATAATATTGAGATCTGGGGACTGTGGTGGCCAGATAAGATGTTCAACTTCACTAGAATGTTCCTCGTGCTATTCAGTAACAAATTTAGCTGTGTGAATTGGTGCATTATCATCCTGAAAGATTGCGTTTTCCTCCGGAAACAGTTCTGCAACCATAGGATAAATTTGATAAGATAAAATGCTTAAATAGTCTTGACTATTAATTCTGCCATGAAGGGAAACCATTGGGCCGGCAGATTTCCAAGATATAGCTCCCCAGATCATCACAGATCCTCCTCCATGTTTAACAGTTGGAAGAAGGCAGTCTGGTTCAAATGCTTCTTTTGGCTGTCTCCACACGTATACTCGGCCGGTGGTCAGAAATAAGGTAACGGATGGCTCGTCCGAGAAAATAGCATTCTTCCACTGCTCTAGGGACCACTTCTGTAGGTTTTTACTACATTCTAAACGCTTTGCAACGTTTGTTTTTGAAAGTGGTGGTTTTCTGATTGCAACCCTCCCATGAAATCCGACTTTGTGCAGCTCCCGGTAAACAGTTTTTGTGGAAACTGGGTTCTTGAGGTGGTCATTAAGCTCTGCATTAATTTTGGGAGATGTACTTTTGTGATCCTTTTAAACAATTCGCGTAAGAGTCTGACGGTCCCTATTTGAAAGTTTTGTTTTGATGAGGAAGTTTTTCCCTCTTTCTCAAAAGCTGTCATTACTTTCAAGACAGTGCTTCTTGACACACCAAGCATTTCTGCTGTCTTCATTACACTAGCACCTGCCATACAAGCACCAACAAGATCAACCTTATCTAAGGGCTGCGATTGGTTGGGTTGCGCTCTAGCGCGCGATTGAACAAGAGACAAAAATACGCCAACAGGGTCCAAAGATGCGGCCAAAGGCTAGCTGTTATCTGCTACATCTGCACTCATGTATATATAACAGAGAGAGAGAGAGAAGCACGCTACCAATATATATAAAAAAAACTCTTTAAACATACTTATATATATATATATATATATATATCGCATGCGTACGAACAGCCATGCTACATGGCAGTGAAACATGGGCTGTAACTGCTGAGGACATACGTAAGCTCGCAAGGAATGAAGCCAGTATGCTCCGTTGGATGTGTAATGTCAATGTGAATACCCATCAGAGTGTAAGTATCTTGAGAGAATATTTATATTCAGCCTCTTTCTTTTGGCTATTTCATCATGTTGAACTATTAATCCCTACACATTTTTTTCTCTCTCCATTTTTTTTCCCCCTCTCAATCATTTTGGTCAAAGAGTGTAAGCTTGAAATGTCAAAGACATTTCCATTCTCCCCAAGTATTAAACTAATCCACCTGCTTGTTTTTCCTTCACCTGTTATCTTTTGTTTTCTGTAAATTTGATACATACATATATATATATATATATATCATCATCATCATCATCGTTTAACGTCCGCTTTCCATGCTAGCATGGGTTGGACGATTTGACTGAGGACTGGTGAAACCGGATGGCAACACCAGGCTCCAATCTAATTTGGCAGTTTCTACAGCTGGATGCCCTTCCTAACGCCAACCACTCAGAGAGTGTAGTGGGTGCTTTTACGTGTCACCCGCACG
>NC_069003.1:10380117-10381753 GCF_001194135.2 Octopus bimaculoides
TAGGGTGTGGCACTTTTTCACACAGCTATCCTCATCCATTCTCACCACATGTCCATACCAGCGCAATCGTCTCTCTTGCACACCACAACTGATGCTTCTAATGTTCAGCTTTTCTCTCAAGATACTTACACTCTGACGGGTATTCACATTGACATTACACATCCAACGGAGCATACTGGCTTCATTCCTTGCGAGCTTACGTATGTCCTCAGCAGTTACAGCCCATGTTTCACTGCCATGTAGCATGGCTGTTCATACGCATGCGATATATATATATATATATATATATATTTATATATATATATACATACATACATATATACATACAGAGAGAGAGAGACACACACACATACATGTCTGCTTTTGCCTTGCTAGTATAGGTTGGATAAAATCTCTGGAACCAGTATTCTATGGTTGGGTACCCTTCCTATCACCAACTCTCACCTGTTTCCAAAGTATCGTAATATTTCCTCATGACCAGACATGTTTTCACAGAATATTGGAAATGAATGGACAATCATTTACAACTCGCATGATGTCAGGACTAGGAAATACAAACAAACATGCATACATACATCATACATACCTATATACATGCATAATAGTAAAACATATTCTCCAGACCTTTTTCCTACCGACTACCTCTTTTTCAAACACCTTGGTTTCCTGCAGAACTATAATATAAAACTATAATATAAAATTGTGTTTATTCTTATTTCTCATATATATATATATATATATATATATGGCCTAGTGGTTAGGATGTTGCTCTCACAATTGCGAGATTGTGATTTCAAATCCTAGACCATGTGGTGCATTGTGTTGTTGAGCAAAACGCTTCCATCTTGCTTTGCTTCGCAATAACTTTGACCCCTGACGACGCATGGTACACTGCGCACCTGTTCAGGTAACACCAATTTGATAGAGGGAGTGAGGTAATGTATGGCACGTACATTTGATTACTATAAACAGATCATTTGTGCAGGTTGTTCGGCAAGAGCTAAACACTCGTATGTCATCTTCAATGGGAGAGCCCATCCTATATGTAACCTACACCAATGTTGCATAACAAGCCCACTCAAAGTACCTTGGATTGTAGGGCGACATGCCATGCTTGAGGGGACCTATTGAGTCAAGTACATCAAAATCAAATCAAATCACAATCAAATGGAAATTGTAGTTGTGGTCCCCATGCCAGTGGCACATAAAAAGCACCATCAAAACATGGTCAATACCAGTGTCACCTTCACTGGCTTCTGTGCTGGTGGCATGTAAAAATCACCATCCGATCATGGTCGATGCCAGCCCCCTCTGGCCCCTGTGCCAGTGGCACATAAAAAAAAGCACCCACTACACTCTCGGAATAGTTGGCGTTAGGAAGGGTATCCAGCTGTAGAAACACTCCCAGATCAGACTGGAGCCTGGTGCAGTCTCCTGGCTTCCCAGACCCCAGTTCAACCGTCCAACCCATGGCAGCATGGAAAACAGACATTAAACGATAATGATAGATCGTTGACCAAACACCATTCAATTTTTTTTCTCCATGTTTTTCTCCTTGTTTTCTCCATATTCTTTCTGTTGAAGAGCGTAGCTCGAAACGTTAAAGACTTTCAGTATTCCCGAGCATCAAACTAAT
>NC_069003.1:10382473-10384973 GCF_001194135.2 Octopus bimaculoides
TATATATAAAATTTAGATTCAAGGTGAATATGGTACTTAAGTTTAGGCACCAGAATTAAGTATGGTATTATCCATACAATTCCAAAATAAGGTGTTTAAAATCAAAATAAGCAACAAAATCAAACTTCTAGATCAAGTTATGAAGATCTTTGGGAAAGTCATTGCCCAATTGATCTGTGATTGATTAAACCTGGATGAGGTTCAGTTCTGCCTTGTCTCTGGAAAAAGCTTCCTCTTGAGCCAGCTACAGGAGAACTACCTGGCTAAGAATAAACCACTACACTTAGCTTTCATTGATTTGGAGAAAGCTTTTGACAAGGTACCACTTTCAGTAATCTTGTAAGCTCTGAGGAAACTAGGAATAGATGATTGGTTTGTGCTGACTGTTCAAGCTGTCTACAAGGATGCAGGAAGTGGAGTGAGAGCTAGCAGTGACTTTATTGATGAATTTAGCCTGAAGGTAGGAGTCCATCAGGATTCAGCCCTCACTCCTTTCTTATTTGCCAGGAAATTTCTGTATGCTGATGATTAGTTCTCATAGCTGAATCCATAGTGGAATTAGAGAAGAAATTCCAGGCATGGAAGCTAAACCTTGCTGCCTTAATAATAATAATAATTTCTACTAAAGGCACAAGGCCTGAAGTTTGGGGGAAAGGACTAGACAATTGGATCGATCCCCACTGTTTCACTGGTACCTAATTTGACTCTGAAATGAATGAAAAGCAAAGTCAACCCCGGTGGCATTTGAACTCAGAATGTAAAGACGGACAAAATACTGCTAAGCATTTTGCCTGGTGTGCTAACGATTCTGCCAGCTTGCTACCTTGTTTTTTTTTTTTTCTTTTTCATATCCTTATCTTGACACACATGATGGTTGTAAACAAGTATAACCACATCCTTACATTGTTCAGTATTTCCTTACTTTTTTTTTCATTTTGTAAGACAGTTGAGGGAAATTTGGTTGCTATCTCAACAAGCTGGTCAAGTAACTACACTGTGTTTTTTTTGTTTGTTTGTTTTTTTTTGCTGGTTCATGTAACGATATCATCATCATTCAGTTTTTTACATGTTTTCCCTACATGGATTGATGGGGTTTTGCCTCAGACTGGGTGCATTTTAGCATTTTATTGACTGTGTTATTGATACAAATGTTAGCTATGGCACGAGTTAAGAGCCCCTTCTAAACTCCCACTTGTGCTGCAAGCTTTTTAATTTCAAGGTTCTGAGAAATGAAGACCAAGACTAGTTTTTTTTTTCCTTTTAGCTGCTTCTCTTACTATCTCACAATTTCAATTATGTTTTATTCTTATTTTGTTGGGGTTTTTTTTGTTTTTTGCAGGACCTTACGATGATAGAGGATTTGCATCGCTGTAAAGTAATTTTGGAGCGATATCAATGGAATATAGAGGTAACTAAATGTTTCTATGGAAACCCTTTCTCTGTTTTCAGTGCTATGTATAAACCACAAACCACTTCTGCCTACCAATCAATCGATCAATAAGCCAACCAGCAGATCATGATGGATAGTAGGAAGTTAAGTAGAACTGGAGGCAGTATTTTCACCAGATTGACGGGACTTTGCACCAGCCACTGATTTGGTCTGTGGCATTCAGCAAGCTGTCCCTCAGGAATTCCCAGTTGCCATCTGTCACAAGTCTGTAGCTCCTCCTCCCATTTCATCAAATTTCTCAATTAGGGTGTCCCTAAATCTCTGATCATATGAAGGGTCCTTAAGCTCCCCAATCCTTCTTTTCCAGATTGGTTTACTTCTTGACATCATTCTGGCCTGGAGTCTAAAATTGCTAATGACTAGTCTATGCTGGTGAAGTACATTCTTCACCAGGGGTGGGTCTTTGTATTTAGGAGCAACCATGCATCCTGCTGTCTGGTCTTGTCTTTTTTTTTTTTAACTTCAATTAAAAATGAGAACAAACAACAGCTCTCAGCAACACTTTTAACTATGAGTCCTAAACAGTGCAATGTGATCAGTCCTCTATTTTTAATATTTTTATGTTATTTTCCTACACGTGTTATTCATTACTGTTTTAACCCTTTAGCACAGAGGTTCTCAACCATTTTTTATTTATGGACCCCTTTGATTACTATTTTATTCTGGTGGACCCCCAGTCATTCAATGTTCAAAAATTAGTTTTATAGAAACTTCTTTCAAAATTCCTATTTTGTTTTACACGCATTAACCTCTGTAATTTGAACTATGTAAAAATGTTAGAGAAACAAACCGAGCTGTTGCTTGCATTACATAGTAATACATACACCTATAAAACTAAATTTTTTTCAACGGCCCTTTAAAATACTATTGTGGATCCCAAATTTACTATTTTGTTGCATGGACCCCCAAAAATCTTATATAGACCCCGGTTGAGAACTTCTGCTTTAGCATTTAAACTAGCTATATCCAGCCTAAAATTTTCTTCACGGTTTACGTTCAAACTGGCTAGATCTGGCCTCTCACATCTACCTAACAATATCACTAAAAATA
>NC_069003.1:10387473-10391045 GCF_001194135.2 Octopus bimaculoides
CCTATTGACATAAAACTAGGCAAGATGTTGGGTCACCCTGCTTTCATTTATTCAATTCCTTGCCATTAATACATCTATCTACATCATCATCATCGTTTAACGTCTACTTTCCATGCTAGCATGGGTTGGACGATATGACTGAGGACTGGCAAGCCAGAAGGCTGCACCAGGCTCCAATCTGATTTGGCAGTTTCTACAGCTGGATGCCCTTCCTAACGCCAACCACTCAGAGAGTGTAGTGGGTGCTTTTTACGTGCCACCAGTACGAAGGCCAATCTATCTAATATATATATATAGTATGAGTGAGTGGACAAACAAAAAAAAAGACACACTCAACACATTTGATTCAGACTCCATGCAACTTTAATTGCACGGGGTCAAATCAAATTATTTTAAATAATCACACACACACGTAGGGTATAAACCCTCTTTGTTCATGAATGATCATGGAATTGTACCTAGAAAGTTAACCCTCCAAGGTACAAACCTGGACAAGGTTGTTTATGGAAGACCAGCAGTTGTCCATGTATACCAGCCTCTCCTCTCCATGCCACAGATATTATCCAAGGGAAAGGCAAACACCTATACGGTTTGGCACCCATGACATTGCAACTCGTTTCTGCAGCTGAGTGAAGTGGAGCAATGTGAAATTAAAGTGTCTTGCTCAAGAACACAACACTCTGCCTGGTCCAGGAATCAAACTCACTACCTCATGATTGTAAACTCAACTCTCTAACCACTGGACCTTTGCCTTTCCCTTGGATAGCATTGGTGGAAAGGGTTATTATTTCTGGAAGTTCAACCTTGTGAAGGAGATGGTGTTTTGAGGTAGAACTTGTCCAACCCATGCCAGCATAGAAAAACGGATAATGCATGCATTCAGACATATAACGATGTATATTATCTGTTTTGCTAATTAGTATTTCTTTCCTTTTCCAGACAGACTGTTTTGGCCAGACCCAAGACAAAGTAAGTACTTCTTTCTAGACTATTTTCACTGTCACATTTTATTTTTACAGTCCAACGTTGTCAGGAAATGGAAATTTGTCTGTTGATATTTAGCCCACAATCCAACTGACTACTAGCAGAGAAGTTCCTTCCATAACCATCCTGTCAGTTTTTTGCTTTTTTGCAGAATTACGTTATGTAATACCTCTTTTATTCTTTTCATTATTTAATATATTTTCCAAGACACCACGGTTTAATTTTAGGGAGAATTGGCTGCAAATTAAGTAACCATATAGAGGTTTCCCTTTTGTCACTTTATTGCTGTTATAGTTGAGTGACCATTCTCACCCCCTGGCTGATGTTGAGCTGTAAATACACATAACATTTGCACATGGTCACCAGATTTGGTTGTTATTGTTGGCACTCCGTCGCTTACGACGTCAAGGGTTCCAGTTGATCCGATCAATGGAATAGCCTGCTCATGAAATTAACATGCAATCTCTGAGCACTCCACAGACACATGTACCCTTAACGTAGTTCTCGGGGATATTCAGCGTGACACACAGTGTGACAAGGCTGACCCTTTGAATTATAGGCAGTAAGAGTGAGAGAAAGTTGTGGTGAAAGAGTACAGCAGGGTTCGCCACCATCCCCTGCCGGAGCTTCATGGAGCTTTAGGTGTTTTCGCTCAATAAACACTCACAATGCCCGGTCTGGGAATCGAAACCACGATCCTATAACCGCGAGTCCGCTGCCCTCACCACTGGACCATTGCGCCTCCACTACACCAGATTTGGTATGCACGCACAAACACATATGTATGTATGATGGACTCTCCCTTCGGTTTTGATGTACGAGGATCCAACAACTTACACTTTGTCAGTCACAATGCTTATGCTGAATGTGACATTTAAGTCCTGCCAACAATTTGCAAAGAAGCCCACAGATGTCGTGAGTATGAAGATTAGGGGTTAGTGCAGGTGGTGTACTTGCAGCCACTTTTCTCCATTGCCTTGCACCCCCAAGCCTGTTAATGCTGGTTAAAACGAAGTTTCTAATACCTCTTTGACATGATGTTACCCATTTTGTTTGCTTCAAAGGTGTTGTGAGCTATATCGATTGCTGAGAAGTTACTTTTCAGGTTGTCCTTATAGCTGAGCCATGGTTGACCAACATACCTGTGCCCACTATCAAGCTGGCTGTACATGAGGACTTGGGGTATTCTTTCATCACTCATTCTGACAACATGCTCAGCCCAGCGCAATTGCAGCTGCATGAAGAAGCTTTCAATTTCACCTATCTTACATGCATGCATGATACACACACACACACACATGCAATGGTCTTCTTTCGGTTCTTGTCATGAAATCCATTCACAAGGCTTTGGTCGACCTTGTGGACTCTATTGTAGGAACACTTACCCAAGGTGCTGCACAATGGGACTGAACTTGAAACCACATGTTGGGAAGTAAACATACCCTGCACATATTTATGTTTAATGAAGAGGCAGGGATTGTCTTTGTGTGTGTATAATACACACAGACACACGCATACACTAATATACATATCAGTCTTCCATGCAGTTCCATCTACTTTCATTTGTCTTTTATTTATTCTTAATTTTTTTCTTTTTCTTTCTTCCTTTCAGATGTTACTGATCCAGTAGGAGATGTTATGGCTTTCATTAATAAATTCAAAGACGATTTTGGTAACACACATCCTGTTTTCTATCAGGGGTCATATAGCCAGGTGAGTACAATTGTTTGTTTCTTTGTGTGTGGAAGTGGAAAAATGTCTGTGTGTGTGTGTGTGTGTGATTTCTATACTTTTAAACATTTTTTTCATGTGAGCTAGAATGTAACAGGAAAGAATCACAAGTTGGATTCTTCAAACCAGGCCAACTGGCAGGAAGCCTAGGGGTAAACCAAGTGCAAGATGGTCAGCTAATATCCATTGCCTCAGTTGGTCATGCTTGGAAATCCAGTCGGAAAGTGTAATGATGGCTGCTTCTTACTAAACCTTATGGAAGAGATACCTGAGGACTCTACTCCCTGGGGCCGATTTGTTTGACGAAAGGCGGTGCTCCAGCATGGCCACAATGTATACACATACACACACACACATACATATATGTGGTTAGGAAGCTTGCTTCCCAGCTACATGGTTTCGGGTTCAGTCCCGCCGCGTGGCACCTTGGGCAAGTGTCTTCTGCTATAGCCCCGAGCCGACCGAAGCTTTGTGATTGAATTTGGTAGGCAGAAGTTACTGCCGTGTGTGTATATGTCTGTGTATGTGCTTGTACCTCTCTCCCAGAGAGAGTGAGAGAGGGATATATATATATATATATATATATATATATACACACACACACACACATTCACAATGGGCTTCTTCACAGTTTCCTCCTACCATACTCACTCACAAGACATTGGTCATCCTAAAATTATAACAGAAGACATTTGCTCAAGGTGCTGTGCTGTGGGACTGAACTCGAATACGCCTGTCTGTACTTGCCTAGAATATTTTTATTTATTTATTTACTTTTATTTTTTATTTGTTATTTTTATTTATTTATTTGTTTTGTATCTCTTTCAGGCAATCAACGATGCTAAGCGAGAACTGCG
>NC_069003.1:10391055-10401480 GCF_001194135.2 Octopus bimaculoides
TACTCAGAAAATTGATTTTTTTTTTTTTTTTTTCCTTTCATTGATTTCAGTCGTTGGATTGGGGCCACACTGGAGCACTACATCCAAGGGGTTTTATACTGACACCACTACTAAGTTTGCTACTTATATAATCAATCTCTATATCAAATGGCTGAGTTGCAGGTTTTCTTGTAATTCTATGAAAGCAGAACAAAATATTTAACTGTTAAAAAGTAAACCAACTACAACGCTCAAAATTAGCCCTTTAGCATTCAGATTATTTTTTCAAATGTAATATGTATTTATTCACATTGCTTTGAATTAATCATGAATTGTTTTGTAGCTTATTCCCAGACATCTCTTGAGAAGACCCTGCCCAAATCAGCGAAACTGAGTTCTAGAAGTGTTGTGTCCCCCACCCACACTTAGCAAGAAAATTTCTCACACCTCTACCACAACAAACCAAACTACATCTCTGCATCTCTTCTCTTCATCACATTTCTATTTCATGCCCTGGGCTTAACTCCCACTCCCCAATCCTGTCCTCTTGGCCCTGTGCCATTGTATCATTGCTCTCCGCTAGCTTCTGACCTATGTGTTCCACTATATCATTGCATATGCCCAGCACTTTGCCACCATCTCTATCCTGCTGTCTCCCTCTCTCTCTCCTTCTCCTGCACTCCCTTCAGGTTGGGTAACCATGTATTTCCTTTGCAGCAGCTCACCCGTTTCTGTCTTCATTCCTGATCTCTCTCTCTCTCTCTCTCTCTCTTTCCGGCCGAGTAACCTTGTACCTCCTCTACAGCAAGACACCTGTTTCTGTCTCTCTGCCTCACTATAACCTTTCATCATTCGACACAAGATCACCTCCTCCACTGCCCCCTCCCCTCTCAAAAGAGTTTTTTTTTAAATTTCTTTTTTGTCTTGCAAGTACTTGGTGACCCTGTCAGTGCAGGTACCTCTTAAAAGCACCCAATCCATACTATAAAGTGGTTGGTGTTTTGGAAGGGCATCCAGCTCTAAAAATATTGCCAAAACTGACCTCACCTGTTCTTGTGCCACATAAAAGGCACTAAGTCCACTCTGCTGAGTGGTTGATGTTAGGAAGGGCATCCAACTGTAAAAATCCTGTCAAAACAGTCACGGAAGGCGATGTTAAACAACGATGTTTTGTAGCATCAAACTTTTGATGATGTGACTGTTTATTCTTAGAATGACATTGTAGGGTATATGTGAGAGGCAAGATCTGGCCAGTTTGAACACAAAATAGGCAGAATATTTTGGCCGGATATGGCCAGTTTAAATGCTGAAGGGTTAAACCATCCAGCTCTTTAAAACCAAACTATCTGGTATACCAAAAACCAAACCAACCAACTATCCAATTCTTGAATGCCTCTCAAATTTTCCGCCTTGCCATCCATGTACTACAAAGAAATTTGTTTGATAGAGAGCAATTTTCTTCTTGTGGAAGGCAAGGTGTATGTTATGGATTAAATTATGAATATCAAAACATTTTCTTCTGATTTTTTTCAACTGGTTTTTCCTTGTTTGCTTCTTTCAGAGAAACGTTATGCAATCCTAATGTGGTTAACTTTATCAATTCCAAAGTGTTGTTTTGGGCATGCAATGTCAGCAGTCCCGAGGGATACAGAGGTAAGACAAAACACTCATTCTATTGTTGCCATTGTTGTTGTCTTCTGTCTTGATTTGCCAAACCACTAAATTATGGGTTTGTAAACAAATCAAAACTATCAAGAGGTGAAACGCAAATATAAACACACACACACATGTGCAGAGCCATATACACACATGCACACACACACATATGATGGGCTTCCACACAGTTTCCGTTCTGCCAAATTCACTCACAGAACATTGGTTAGCCTGATACTGTTGTAGAAGACAATGTGCAAGGTACCTCTCAATAGAACCAGACCCCAAAATCACTTGGTTGTAAAACAAACTTTTTAACCCCACAACCCCTTATCTTAGATTAAAGTATGTTCTTCTCTATGTAATAGGAATGGAAATAAACATAAGCACAGGCATGGCTGTGTGATAAGAAGTTTGCTTTCCAACCACGTGGGTCTGGGTTCAGTCCCACTGCATGACACCTTGGGCAAGTGTCTTCTATATCCTTGAGCCAACCAAAGCCTTGTGATTGGATTTAGTAGATGGAAACTGAAAGAAGCTTGTCATATATATATATATATATATATATATATATATATATATATATAGGAGAGTTTTGTAGTTCACTTGAAGCATTGTGTATTGTTTGTAAAGAATAAAAAGTTTTGAATGGTACACCAATGCACTATATTACAAAAAAATGGACTATATACCTGTTGTAATTTGGTTATCTATAGTCCGATGATATTTCGGAATACAATTCCTTCTTCAGATCTTCTTAGTTTCTGTCTACTAAAGCCAATCACAAAGCTTAGAACATTTAAGAACATCTGAAGAAGGAATTATATTCCAAAATATCATTGGACTATAGATAACGAAATTACAACAGGTATATAGTCCATATTTTTGTATTATAGTGCATTGTTGCACCATTCAAAACTTTTTATTCTTTCTATATATATATCATACACATGTATGTTTGTTTGTCCCTCACCTGTGCTTGACAACCATTGTTGGTGTGTTCGCATCCCCATAACTTAGCAGTTCAGCAAAAGAGACCAATGGAATAAGTATCAGACTTTAAAACAAAAATGTACTGAGGTCGATCCATTTGACTAAAAAGTTTTTCAAGGTGGTGCCCCAGCATGGTCACATTCTACTGAAACAAGTAAAAGACAAAAGATAAAACACTGTTATCTCACCAGTCATTTGATAACTTTCATTCCGTATCCGATTGTGATGTCTCAATGTTGCTGTCTGACAACTACACTCTGTTGTTAGTTACTCGTTTCTGCTGCACAGACATTTATCAAATATTTCTTCTCTATTTTTCTCATTTCAGTCTCTCGGACCATCCGTGTTATTAAGTATCCTTTCCTGTCCCTTATTGTCTTACGTGAGAACAACAGTATGACTGTTGTGGCTCGGATTGAAGGATTGGTAGGTAAGTGCACCTCTTTGAATCAGCTTCCTGTTGTTGTTGTTGTTGTTCAGCTCCCTCCTCCTCCTCCTCGGCTGCTGACCACATAGTGATTCTCTTACTTGTAAATTTACAGCCAATGTCTCAATGGTATTGACTAATATCTTCCTCTAACATTTCAGTCCTTGTGCCTATTCTAGAAACATTATTTTTTAACATACAGACAAGAAAGTAATATTTTGAATGTAGCATGGCTGTGAAAACAACAGAAAGATGGAGTATTTTTTTTTGGTTTTACAGCTGGTTTCCTTTCCTGACACCAACCACCCCACGGAGTAGACTGAGTGCTTTTCATGTGGCACCAGCACAGGCATGGTCTTTTACAGTTGGTTGCCCTTCCCAATGTCAACTACTCCACAGTGTGGATTGAATGCTTTTTACGTGGCACCAGCACTGGCAAAGTCATGAAGTAACTTGCTAGACAAGGATCCTTTGAAAGAAGAGGAGGTGATCATATGTCAGATGATGAAAGGTTATTACACACATACACACACACACACACACAACGTTTGCTTGCACACAACCTGTTGAACCTTTAGGGCTAAACCATTTACTTTTAAGGTTTGTTCATTGTACTTCCTGTTATCTTTCTTTTTCCAACCTGATCTCTTTTACTTTGGTATTACAGACTCACAAGAATTAATCCGTAGACTCCAAAGAGCCATTGAAGTCAATGAACAAGCTGTTACATCAATACGACGAGAACGGTAAGCACTAATAATCAGTCACCTCTTCCTCTCCTATTTTTCTTGTATTTTTTATCAAGCATATTTCGTCATACATGTGTTGATAAGAGGCTTCTTTTGCAACTCTATGGTCTTGGGTTCAGCCCCACTGTGTAGCACCTTGGATGTCTTCTAATTCTACTATAGCCCCTGGTTGATTAATGCTTTGTTAGTGGGTTTGATAGACTGAAACTGAATGAAGCTTTTTGGTTTCTTGTGTGTGTGTTTGTGTCTCTTTGTCCTGATATTGCATGTTAGTTGCAAACAAATGTTACCATCATACAAGCGGTGTCCACACAGCTATATCTGCACCTTTTCATTTTTCATCCTGGGTCATTGTTTTCGTTTTTCTCCCAATGGAGGTTAGGGAAAGGGTACAGGCATAGCTACGTGGTTAAGAAGCTCACTTTGCTGCCATGTGCTTTCAGGTTCAGTGCCACTGTATGGCACCTCAGACAAGTGTCTTCTACTCTAGCACCAGATCAATTTGTGCCTTGTGAGTAGATTTGGTAGGCAAAAACTGTGTAAGAAGCCTGAAGTCTGTCATAAATATGTTCGTGTGTGTGTGTTTACCACCACAGCTACTTGACAACTGGTGTTCACTTGCTTATATCTCCCCACCCGCCCGTCACACACGCTAGTACTTGTTCAGTTGATATCATTTAGCAGTTTGGCAAATGATGCCAACAGAATATGTACCAGATGTAAAAATAAGTACTCGAGCTGATTTGTTCTAGTAGACCTGGGTCCCTGTGTTTCAGAATAATAACAATAATTCGCCTGAGCTACTGCTTTCCTCAGTGGGAACGCAGCACAACAGGATCAAGCCAGTGCCCTTGCACTGAAGCACAAGAGTTTAAAAGATAAAGATATGGGTGACAACTATGACTGGTTTGCCTCCCAACTCATCTGTCCTCTCCCATCATCATACCAGTTCTATAACTGCATTGACTCCAATCATTGTACAAACTGACCAAATGGTTTGAAATAATGTTTACTCTGCTGAGTGGTCAGTGTTAGGGAGGGCGTCCAGCTGTAAAAATCTTGCCAAAACAGTCACAGAAGTCTGATGCAGGCTTTAGCCTGGCTGGCTATTGTGGTACCACCCATGCTAGCGTGGAACACAGACGTTAAACGATGATGATGATTACATACATCATCCATTGCTCGTGTGGTTATTTGTTGAGTGTCTTAGTTGTCACTCAACCTGATAGAAATAACAGCCAGATCTTCCTCACATTTGATAATTTGAATGCTAAAAGGTTAAACGAAGACATAAACTGTCAGCCATGGCAGTAGTTGAGACCAACATGAAAAACATCACTAGAAACTACTATGATCGACCACCAATGACAATCTGTTTGACACATGAGCAGTGGATGATATAAACATTATCTCAAACCATTTGGTAATGTTGTTCGGGATTAAAAGGTTGAATGGTCATATCTAGTGTGACTTTGATTGTACGTCTGTTTGATCAGAATTAACCTAGAGCTAAGCAAAAACTGTTTGACTACAAACTTGCATGAGTCTCTATAGGACCACTTGATCTACAAGAAATAGCATCCAAACCTTCCTCAAACCACTCTACTATCTTTAAAGGGAAAACAAGAGGACACACTTGATGATGATGTCTTAAATATATTATGGCTGAAAAATAGAGAGGAGACTGTTGCAGATACATACATACATATATATATATATATATATAAAAGAAGGCGTGTGGCTTAGTGGTTAGGGCATTTGGCTCACGATCGTAAGGTCGTGAGTTTGATTTCTGGGAACGTGTTGTGTCCTTGAGCAAGACACTTTATTTTACATTGCTCCAGTTCACTCAACTGGCAAAAATGAGTAGTACCTGTATTTCAAAGGGCCGACCTTGTCATGCTGAATCTCCTTGAGAACTACGTTAAGGGTACACGTGTCTGTGGATTGCTCAGTCACTTACACGTTAATTTCATGAGCAGGCTGTTCCGTTGATCGTATCAGCTGGGACCCTCATCGTCATAACTGACGGAGTGCTCCTTTTAAATATATAATGGCTGGAAAATAGAGAGGAGACTGTTGCAGATGTAGCTCTGGAATTATATAGGTATATGTGTGTGCATATACACACACATGGATGTTGGGGTATGTAGCACATATATAGGTGTGTAGATTTGTGTGTGTACAGCATTCAGACCATTCTGTCAAATGAAATGCTTATTTATTCACATTTGTTTTGAATTAATCATGCATTATCTCGTAGCTTTGAGATTCAACGATGGGATTGTTTATTTTTAGAACGACATTGTAGGGTAGGTGTGAGAGGCTGAATGTAACCGATTTGAACACAAAACAGGTAAAAAATATTTTTGCAAAATCTGGCCAGTTTGGATACTAAACAGTTAATAATTCTGAATTCCCCTCCTTCATTTATTCATCATCTTTTCTATTTACCCCCATTTCCCTTCCAGAGAGCGACGCAACGCTGACAAGGAGTTAAGAGAGCAGCAAGACGAAGCTTACTATGCTTCTCTGAAAGCTGATCAGGAAAAGGTAAGACTTATTCTTCTTCTTATATATCATAATCATTGTTTTAACATCCACTTTTCCATGCCTGCATGCATCGGAGCAATCCATTGAAGTAGATTTTTCTATGGCTGGATGCCCTTTGTGTTGCTTGCCCGTAATTTCATAATCTACTGAACAAAAGACGACCCAGGTATAGTTATGAGTAGTTTTTCTTTACAAACATCACACTATGTCAAGATATTTTGAAAGCCTGTGAACATGCTTTCACGGTTGGCTGCAAGTGTACGAGATAACCTGTAGTAGCGACAGCAGGGCTTACTGTTTTGTTTGTTGTCAGTGAGCATTTAAAGACAAATATAAACTCACTCATGCAAACATACTCACTGAGAAAGAAAGAGAGAGACATATATACATGTGTGTGTGTGTGTGTGTGTGTATATATGTATGCGTGTGAATGTGTGTGTATATAAATGCATATGTATGTGTATGTATGTATATATATATATATATATGCATATAAATGTGTATATATATGTGTGTGTACGTATATATATGTATGTGTGTGTGTGTGTACGTATATATATATATGTATATATATAAATGCATATATGTGTCTATATATATATATATAAATGCATGTGTGTCTATATATATAAATGCATGTGTGTCTATGTATATAAATGTATGTCTGTATATATATAAATGCATGTATGTGTGTGTATGTATATATATATGTGTATAAATATATATATATATATATAATATATATATATATATATATATATATAATGTTTCATTCTTGAGATAAACTATAGCATGTTGATAGTGGTCATAACTGAAATGCATTAAGTTTCCAGTATATTCCATCTTTTGTCTCTCTTGTTTCTGCTATACTCAACATAACATTGTGGAATTCCTAATGTAGATCCAGCAATGATTGTGCAATTACCATGGCTGACACCAGGTAGCCAGTGAATGTGTTTTATACATACACAACTTGTGAATTTTAATTTTAACTTTTATATATATTTATTTCTTTTTCATTGCTATTTTTGGTCATGTACAGGATAGAAAAAAGCAGGAAGCACAAAGAATTATTGAAGAACAGGAGCTGGAAAAACGTGAGCAGGCTGCTGCATCTAACCGCCTGTTGATGGTAAGTCATCTGCCTTCCCCTATTCTCACACATCTGGCAAAGGTTTCTTCTTCTTATTATTATTATTATTAAGGCAGCAAACTGGCAGAATTTTTAACATGCCAGGCGGTGAGCTGGCAGAAACCCTAACACGCCGGGTGAAATGTTTAGCGATATTTCGTCTGCCGTTACGTTCCGAGTTCAAATTCCGCCGAGGTCAACTTTGCCTTTCATCCTTTCGGGGTCGATAAATTAAGTACCAGTTACACACTGGTGTCGATGTAATCGACTTAATCCCTTTGTCTGTGCTTGTTTGTCCCTTCTATGTTTAGCCCCTTGTGGGCAATAAACAAATAAGCATTTCACCCTTCTTTACATTCTGGGAGTTCAAAATTCACACTTCACCACTCTCATGTATGTGTGTGTAAAAACATTACAAGATATCACAAAAGACTGCTTCTCAGTTTTACGTTCCCTTTTATCGAACAGTTGTGATTGAGAACACAACTGTCCGATGAACAGGAACGTGAAACTCTGAGTAGCAGTTTTTTGTGATATTTTTTGATGTTTTTGCAGCTTTAATAATAAAGCATATTACTCTACCTCCTGTATTTTAGTCCTGTTTTTTCCCCCCACCTTATTTCACATTTATGTGCTTACTCTGGTATATGTATGCATGGATAGATGGTAAGAAGCTTGCTTCCCAATTACATGGTTCTTGGTTCAGCCCCACTGTGGGGCACCTTAGGCAAGTGTCTTCTGCTATAGCCTCAGGCTGACCGAACCCCTGTGAGTGAATTTAGTAGATGGAACCTGAAAGAAACTTATCTATATGTGTGTGTTTGTCTGTCTGTCTGTTTGTCCCTCACCACCACTTGACAACCGGTGTTGGTGTGTTTGTGTCCCTGTAAAAGAGACTGATAGAATAAGTACCAGGCTTAAAAAATATAAGTACTTGGGGTCGATTCATTTGACCAAAAATCCAAGGCTATGCTCCAGCATGGCCGCAGTCTAATGACTGAAACAAGTAAAAAATAAAAACTATATACATATATGTGGAGACGCAATGGCCCAGTGGTTAGGGCAGCGGACCCGCGGTCGGAGGATCGCAGTTTCGATTCCCAGACCGGGTGTTGTGAGTGTTTATTGAGCGAAAACACCTAAAGCACCACAAGGCTCCGGCAGGGGATGGTGGTGAACCCTGCTGTACTCTTCCACCACAACCTTCTCTCACTCTTACTTCCTGTTTCTTGAGTAACGCTGCGATGGACTGGTGTCCCATCCAGCTGTGGGGGAACACATACGCCATAGAAACCGGGAAACCAGGCCCATGAGTCTGGCTAGGCTTGAAAAGGGCGCATAAATAAATTACATATAAACATATATTTTAACTTTGACAGGAACTTGAAAAGGAGAAGGCTGAAGCCAGACTTTTAATTCCACCTGAACCACCAGCCAATGCTGAAGATACTGTGAGGATAATACTGACGGTGCCAAGTGGTGCTCACCTGGAGAGACGGTTTAACAAACATACATCTTTAAAAGTAAGCTGGCATTTATCACTGACTACCTTAACCATTTTTATAAATATCTCTCTTCTTTCAATTTTATCGCAATCTCTGTTTTTGCATTGTGCTGGGTATGTAGGAACAAACAGGAGGGGATAGTTGGGGTTTTTTTTTTTTTTTTTGGTTTTTTTTAGTCAAACTAGGCGTGAAGCATCTTTGGGTACCCTGGTGATGAGACATTTTAGTATGGTGTGTGGTTCTGGGAGGGAGAACCCCTCCTTTGTTTATAAATGACCATGGGATTGCGCCTAGAATGTTACCCTCTGAGGCGTAAGTCCAAGCGAGGTTGTTTATGGAAGACCAGCAGTCACCCATCCATGCCAGCCTTCCCTCTCCACACCACCAATGTTATCCAAGGGACAGGCAAAGGCTGATACAGCTTGGCACCAGTGACGTTGCAGCTCATTTCTACAGCTGAGTGAATTGGAGCAACATGAAATAGTGTCTTGCTCAAGAACACAACATGCAATCTGGTCTGAGAATCGAACTCACTATTTCATAATTGTGAGCCCAATTTGAAACCATTATTATTATTATTTATGGTTTCCTTTCATTATAACTTTATTTCAGCTGCCTTAGTGCTAGGGCACTTTTATTTTGCTATGTACGCTAAAATTGTCACCACATTTATTCCATTTTAGATAGAGAGTGCTTTCCATAGTGTATGGGCTGTACCCATCAAGGTTATCTTTTGTAGTTCACAGAGATTGGAGTTACCAGGGAGTTGCTTAATGTACTTCTCAGCTCCCTTCTTTATCATTCCCAACGCACCAATTACTGCTGGTATTATCGTAGCACTAAGCTTCCACATTTTTGTGATTTCAATTTGCAGATCTTTATAATGAGAAAGCTTTTCGTATTCATTTCTTGAGACATTTTGATCTTGTGGGACAGACATATCTATTAACAGACAAGTTCCTCTTATTACTACTATTATTATTAAGGTGGTGAGCTGGCAGAATCATTAGCACACCAGACGAAATGCTTAGTGGTGTTTCTCCTGTTGCTATGTTCTGAGTTCAAATTCCCCCAAGGTCAGCTTTGCCTTTCATCCTTTCGAGGTCAATAAATTAAGTACCAGTGAAACACTGGGGTTGATATAATCGACTAGACCCCACCCCACAAATTTGAGACTTGTGCCTCCAGTAGAAAGGATTATTATTATTATTATTATTATTATTATAAGGCAGTGAGCTGGCGGAATTGTCAGTAAGCCAGAAAAAATTGGTCAGCAGCATTTCTTCCATCTTCAGATCCTGTGTTCAAATTCAACCAAGGTTGATTTTGCCTTTCATTCTTTCTGGGTTGGTAAAATAAGTACCAGTTGAGGACCGGGGTCAATGTAATCAAGTAGCCCTCTCCCCTAAAATTTCAGACATGCTTCACTGCATT
>NC_069003.1:10401733-10403216 GCF_001194135.2 Octopus bimaculoides
AAATTTGAAACACTTATGATTATTGTTTCCTTGTTTCAGTATTTATATTACTTCATCCTGTGTCACGAAAGCTGTCCAGATGACTTCAAGGTATTGATGAATTTCCCAAAGGGTGAGGTATGCTGCATTCCGACAAAGGGCGGACCCGATCCGCCAACATTTTCCGAGGTTGGCCTGGACAAGTCTGTACGTCTGTTCGTCCACGACAACCAAGCTTAGAGAGAGAGAGAGAGGATGACAGAAAGAAAGAAAGGAAAAACAAGGACTAAGACAAATCAATTATTAAAAAAAAAAAGAAAAACAATTTTAAAAAAGGGAAAAACAAAATTACTAAAAAAAAAAAATAGACAACAAACCAAAAAGAAAAGAAAACCCACTCTGAGAAACAAAAAAGTATTGAAGTGGATGAGGTAGAGTGGTGGCGGTGGTGGTAAAGATTGTTGTTATTAGTGTTTAGCCCTAGGTTTAGCAGCCTGGATTGAGTTGAGCTGATCTAATCAAATGTATTCTAGCCTATGACCATCACCATAGTTTTTGTTTTGGTCATTGTGTATCTAAGACTACAATATCAAATGTGCCCTTTATTTTATATTTATTTTTAACACAATTGGGAAGTAGAGTCGGAGGGTGTTGGCTGATATTTTTAGCAATTTGTGCAATCATATAGTGGCTTTCTCCTCTTGGTGGTGGTGGCCACAGCGCAAGACTGTCTCATTTGTGGACAGTGATACTTGTTTCATACTTCATCAACACCACTACTTACTATTACTACTACTACTACTATTACTACTACAACTAGCAACTCAACAACAAAATACCTCTTCTTACTAAGGGAGACTCTACATGGTGTCTTAACCTGCTAGAAATAACAGCCAAATCTTCAAAATCCATAAAACAGTGCATAGTGTGTGTGCAGCGAGAGCTGTCTACATGTTATTCAGTATATGAAACAAAACTAAAAATTAGGCTGTCTGACTGGCTGGCCATGGCTGGAATACCTACCATCATAGGTTTACTGAATTGGGGCTTACGTGGGGGCGAAACACTGTTAATAACAACCACTACTATTGTTCCTGCTGTTTGCGTCACTTTGCTTTATACATTAAAAGCTCTATATCTATCTCTCATTATCTCTATATCTCTCTCATTCTCTCTATCTATATCTCTTTCATTCTCTTTTGCCAGCAATTTTACTCTCACTCTCCCCTCGTCCTGCAACTTCTAATCTATCTTCTTCTCCACCCTGTCTCTACCACCACCATCCGCATCAACCCTTCCATCCCTCTTTTTTTCTCACCCACCCAGCCAGCCACTTGACTCATTCCACAGCATGTGCCACTTACACACTCACACACATACGGACGGACAGAAACCTATACATATATCCACACTCTCAGCCTAAAAATGATTATATATATATATACATATATATACATACATATATATATATATATATATATATATATATATATATATATATATA
>NC_069003.1:10403226-10421460 GCF_001194135.2 Octopus bimaculoides
CACACACACACACACACAGGGATTCACATAGACATATTTCTAAAAAAAAAACAAACTGTACTTGACAACAAAACCACCAGTGTAAAAACAATAGCAAAAAAATAACAAAGCAAAAAGAAACATTAATAATAATAATAATTAATTAATTAATAATAATTGACAAGACTTGGATTACATCCAAAACAGAAAATGAAAAAAAAAATCTGGTCAAAAAATGTATAAATAAATAAAAAAAAATTATCTATGGAAGAAGAAACGTTTTTTAGGTTTTTATCCCTTATGCCATGGATAAAGAGCTTTTATTTTATTTTGATAGTTTTTTTTTTTTTAATTTTAGGTCTATCCCTTACATCCTGGATAAATGAGGTGTATTTTATTGTTTTTCGATTTTGTTTTTTATAAGGTCTGAATTATATCCCTTGTGTCATGGATAAAGGGATACTATTTTTTTTTATTTTTAGAACTTTAGATTTGTCCCTTTATCTCATGGATAAATTGGTTTATTTTATTGCTTGTGTTTTTTGTTTTTGTATACTCATATTTATCCTTTATGTTATGGATAAATGGAATTTTTATTTTCATTTAGTAATTCTTTTAATGTTGTAGATTAACTGTTTTGTCATGGATATATATATTTTTGCTTTCAATATTTGGATAAATTTTAAATTATATTTTCAGGTTTTCCTTTGTTTTCTATTCATTCACAGCTAGAGCTAATCACCAGACACCCACCCCTATTTCAACTGCTAATTATATATTTATGAATAGAGCAAGCTGTCAACCAAACACACTGAATCAAATAGCGTGTGATATAGCCACAGGCAAAGCAAAACAGACATATGAATATAAAATAATGTTTTGTGTGTGTGCATGATATAGCATCACATGATTGTGGTTCAGAAGTTTGTCTCACAGTCACAAGACTCTCATTTAGTTACACTATGTGGCACCATAGATACTCTGTTGATCCTAGAATTGTGAATAAAATTGGGTCAATAGAAACAGTAGAAGCACCTTGGGATGGGCTGTATCCTCAGTTAGAAGGCCCAACTTTGTTGCACACTGTATTTGGATTGTATTAAGCTTTTTTCTCCCGACACTGCCTCCGGTTCTTCATAATCATAATCATCACCATTTAATGTCTGTTTTCCATGCTGGCATGAGTTGAACGGTCTGACCAGAGCCAGCGAGCTGGAGAGCTGCACTAGGTTCCAGTCTGATATGGCTTGGTTTCTAAGCCTAGATGCCCTTCCTAATGCCAACCACTTTACAGAGTGAGCTGGGTGCTTTACTCATGCTACCAGCACAGGCACGTTTACATGATGCCTGTACAAGAGCTATTATGCGATTCTAGCATAGGTGCTCTTTATGTGGCCCCAGCACAGGGCTCTTGCAGGCTAATCCTCTTCAGCAGGCGAAGCAGCATGAACACTTCTGCTATGGAGGACAGTTTCCATGACACAAAATTCCTATTTTAAAGATTATTTAAATTAAAATCTTCTGTCAAAACTTGGTGTTAATTTGTGTTCCAAAGCCCAGATTAACCATTTTCATACCAACTCCCCTTGGTTCTCTGAGATAAACTTTTTGTTTTTAAAGTGATCTAAAGTAAAACTTTCCTTTCAATTATCATCATGCCCCAGGTGCTATGCAGTGGGACTGAACTCAAAACCATATGTTTGGGAAGCAAGCTTCATAACCACACAGCCACTAAATTCATTATTTTCAAAATTAATTGAAACAAAAACAGTGTATTTTCAAAAGAACTATGGTAACAAAAAGGTTAAACTGTGCTCTGAATTAAAATCCTTCACCAAAATTTCATGTTAACTTATGCTCCAAACACTAGCTCAGTAATGACAATTATTTTACTGAATTTTTCATTATTTTCATAATTAATTAAAACAAAGACTATGTATTTCAACTGGAATATGGTAAAAAGTAGGTTAATGAGATCTGAATTAATAACCTCTCAGCAAAATTTCATGTTAATTTCTGTTCCAAATATTAACTTAATTAATGAGTTATTTTACTAAATTCTTTATTTTCAGAATTTATTGAAACAAAAGCAGTTTACTTCAAGAGAAATATGGTGACATGGTATTTAGAATATACTATATGTCTGTAGAATGCTCAACCGCCCACGTGCTATAAATAGTTTTGTTGATTGTAACAACTGGAAAATTCATGTTTTTATCTTTTTGTTTCAGTCACTGTGGCCAAGCTGGGGCACTGCCTTGAAGAATTTTTAGTTGAATGAATCAACCCTGGTAGTACTTTTTTAAAGCCTGGTACTTATTCTATTGATCTCTGTTGCCAAACTGCTAGGTTATTGGACGTAAACACCAACACGAGTTGTCAAGTGGTAGTGGTGGTATACGCACACACACACACCCACACATATGACAGGCTTCTTTCAATTTCCAACCACCAAATCCACCTGCCAGGCTTTGGTTGACCCATGGCTATAGTAGAAGACACTTGCCCAAGGTGCCACACACAATGGAACTCAACCAAGAACCATGTGGTTGGGAAGCAAATTTTTTACCACTCAGCTATGCGTGTGCCTATGGTAACAAAAAGTATTTCAAATATACTAAACATCAGTGCCTTTACCAGGGGTGTAGCCAGCCCACTTATGCACACCTTTCCTTCTTTGGACACAAAACCCTGCTTGCGAAGACCTGTTGAGGCAAGTGAAATCGAAATCGAAAATTGAACCAAATCTGTTGACTGGCACCCATGCCAACCTTCCTTCATTGGACACTAAACTAAGCTTGCAAAGACCTGTTGGGGCAAGTGAGATCGAAACTGAACCAAATTCGATGACTGGCACCTGTGCCAGTGGAGTGCTAACAGCACCATCCAAGCTGGATCACTGCCAGAGCAGCAGTCTCGCTTCACCTAACTGGCACTCGTACCGGTGGCATGTGAACAAAACATTGGACTGACTCCTGTGCAGGTGACACGTAAAAAAACAGCATTTGAGCGTGGCCATTGCCAGTACCGCCGGACTGGCTCTCATGCCTGTGGCACATAAAAGCATGCTCTACACTCTCGGAGTGGTTGGCATTAGGAAGGGCATCCAGCTGTAGAAACTCTGCCTGATCAGATTGGAGTCTGGTGTAGCCATTGGGTTCGCCAGTCCCCAGTCAAATCATCCAACCCATGCTAGCATGGAAAACGGACGTTAAATGATGATGATGATGATGTCAGTGCATAGGTAGTTCTGTTGATTGTAACGACTGGAAAATCCATAAGAATGAAAAAGAAAGAAAGAGAAGGTGCACATCTTGTATGTTTATAGACAAATGATTGGTAGACAGTAGCAGCAGAATTTTATATCCATTTTTCTGTGTTGATAGGGGCCTAATCCTTTAGCATTCAGATTACTCTGTCAAATGTAATGCTTATTTATTCACAGTTTTGAATTAATCATGCATTATCTCATAACTTCAAGAGTTTGACGTTGGTGATTGTTTATTTTTAGAATGACATTGTAGGGTAAGTGTGAGAGGTGAGATGTGGCCGGCTTCACCCTTTAGCATTCAGATCATTCTGTCAAATGAAACACTTACTTATTCACATTTTTTATAATTAATTATGCATTATCTTGTTGCTTTGAGATTTCGATGATGTGATTGCTTACTTTCAGAATGACATTGTAAGATAGGTGTGAAAAGCCTGATCTGGCTACTTTGAGCATAAAACAGGTAAAATATTTAGGCTAGACATGGTCAGTTTGAATGCTAAAACATTGATCTTTAGTTTTTAAGTTACTCAGTGAAATGTAATTCTTATTTATTTACATTGTTTTGAATTAATCCTGCATTATCTTGAAGCTTGTGACTATTTCTTTTTAGAATGACATTGTAGGGTAAGTATGAGAAGTTGGATTTGGCTGGCTTGAACATAAAACAATATTTGGGTTGGATATGGCCAGTTTAAATGCTTATTTATTCACATTGTTTTTTTGTTTTTTTTAATTAATCATGCATTATCTTCTAGCTTCAAAACTTCAATGATGTGATTGTTTATTTTCAGAATGACATTGTAGGATATGCACGAGAAGCTGAATCTGTCCAGTTTGAACATAATGCCTGGAAACAAATATGGACATTTAGAATAAACATATGAAAATGATTTGGACAGGCAAAGTCAAGGGAACTTCCTTCCATGTGCTAGTAATAGCAACCAAATTACCCTCAAATTGAGGCACTGTTCTGTTTTATGTGTTTATTTAATCCTTTACCTGTTGTGAGTATATCACGTGTGACACACATGACTTATTTCCCCGGTGTCCCTGCATCATATCTGATACACATTCTCTTTTTTGATTTTCTCAACCACCAGAATATATCTTGGGACATATGGAAGCAAAGCTTTATATTATGCCTCCATAGCTTAGCAGTCTGACAAAAGACACTGAGAGAATAAGTACCAGACTTCAAAAAAAAGTGTAAGTACTGAGGTCAATTTGTTCAACTAAAACCATTCCAGGTGGTGCCCCAGCGTAGCAGCAGCTCATTGACTGAAACAAGGAAGAAAAAATGTAAGATAAATTCACGATACTTGCTTACCAACCACATGGTTCCGGGTTCAGTCCCACTGCGTGGCACCTTGGGCAAGTATCTTCTACTATAGCCTCAAGCCGACCAAAGCCTTGTGAGTGGATTTGGTAGACGGAAACTGAAAGAAGCCCGTCGTATATATGTATATTTGTGTGTCTGTGTTTGTCCCCCCAACATCGCTTGACCGATGCTGGTGTGTTTACGTCCCCGTAACTTAGCAGTTTGGCAAAAGAGACCGATAGAATAAGTACTAGGCTTCCAAAGAATAAGTTCTGGGGGGTCGATTTGCTCGACTAAAGGCGGTGCTTGAACATGGCCACAGTCAAATGACTGAAACAAGTAAAAGAGTAAAGAGATATGTAAGCCTTTATCTCCAGAATGGGAAATAAACAATAAAATAATGTCAGCAATATCAAATGTATAATGTAAAACACATAACCAGGAAATTAGATGTTTCACTGCTACCCACTGACTCAAATTCTCAATTAAATGATCTTTGATAGGCATAGGCGTGGCTGTTTGGTAAGAAGCTTGCTTCCTAACCACATGGTTTCGGGTTCAGTCCCATTGCATGGCACCTTGAGCAAGTGTCTTCTATTATAGCCTCAGGCTGACCAAAGCCTTGTGAGTGGATTTGGTAGACAGAAACTGAAAAGAAGCCCGTCATATATGTATGTGTATATTTGTGTGTCAGTGTTTGTCACCCTATCATCACTTGACAACTGATGTTGGTGTTTACATCCCTGTAACTTAGCGGTTCGGCAAAAGAGACTGATAGAATAAGTACTAGGCTTATAAAGAATAAGTCCTTGGATCAAATTCTTCATCTAAAATACTTTAAGACAGTGCTCCAGTATGGCCGCAGTCAAATGACTGAAACAAATAAAAATATATGGCCTCACTCTGACAGATTTGTAGTCGAGGCAGAGGACACCTCCAGCGTTTTTGGCCCCCAGACTACATCCCTGCTCTTTGAAATCAGAGTTGAGATGGTTATCTGCTAGTGCGATCCCTGTGAATCAGAGTGGCTGTTCCAGCAAGTTGGCCTCCAAAAGGGCAACTCCTTTACCATTATCCTCGTAAATGTTTAATTAATTTTTATTGTATTTGTTTATTTGTTATAACGGATGACGTACTTATTAATAAAGTGAGCTTTATCTACAAGAAAAGAATAAAATAACGATAAAACAAAACTTGTTTTAAAATGTCTGGAAAGGAAACGACAGAATGATGGCGGCTGGAATGCCTTTAATTATAAGCATTAATGACTTGTAGGCACGTGATATTTCGTTATGCAACCATAGTATACTATATAAAGTATATTAAATGCTTTTCTAAGTCAACACCACGTTCTACTGCGTTAGCAGTGCTCTTTACATCATTTTGCTAGGGTTATTTCTACAGAAATATTTGCCAGCACTGATTTTTTTTGCTACACCGTTTCGTATCGAGACTTCAGATGTAAACAAACATATGACGTCGCGATACGACACGTCGTAGCAAAAAGTTAGTTCTGGCTAATATTTCTGTAGAAATAACCTTGAAATAATTAAATTATAAGGTCTCATTTGGGGACTGTCCAGGGTCGAAACAAACAACTTTCTTTTTTCTGGCTTTTAATTAGCGTTCAGTATTCCTTGGGTATGAGAATAAGTACTATTAAATAATTCGCTTCAGAAACCTCATGGTTTCTAGTTCAAAATCACACAGTAGCCTCGAGTTATGTCCCTTGACATATTGCCGAGTTATGCCCCTTCTCGAAAAGAAACTATAAATTAGCCATTTTTATGACTTTGGTTCGATGCTATAATTACCAGGTTTGGTGTATTGAACTAAAAACTCTTGAAGACGATAGCCTCTTGTATTATGTGTTTAAGTTGGTTTCCTTGTTTTATTAAATGCTGATGTCATTTCTGTTGTATTGTTTTTTATCAAATTATATTGACTGTCTGTGTAATAAACTAAAATCTTTTATTTGTAATTTTTAATATTTCAGAAGAGATCATGTTTGATCAAGAAATTGAGGTGCGTATATACATTTATGAGCGGCTGTTTATATATGCGTGAGTGTGTTATACATAAATGTCTCCCAAAATGTATATCTATGTGTGTATGTATGTATATATGTGTATATCAGACTCTCTCTCATATATGTGTGTGTGTATATATATATATATATGTGTGTGTATATATATATATATATATATATGTATGTATGTATATATAGGCGCAGGCGTGGCTGTGAGGTAAGGCATTTGCTTCCCAACCACATGGTTCCGGGTTCAGTCCCACTGTGTGGCACCTTGGGCAGGTGTTTTCTTCTCTAGCCTTGTGGGTGGATTTAGTTGATGGAAACTGAAAGAAGTCCAATGAGTGTTTGTGCTTGTTGCCCCACCATCGCTTGACAACTGATGTCATTGTATTTACATACCCGTAATTTAGTGGTTCAGCAAAAGAGACTGATAGAAGAAGTACTAGGCTTACAAAGAATAAGTCCTGGGGTCAATTCATTCGACTAGAGGCAGTGCTCCAGCATGGAAGCAGTAAAAGAATAAAAGAATGTGAATATGAGCAAATCTAGAAGTTGATTCATAAATTATCTAATTACATTCTATTGAAGATAATGACCAAATTATATAATCCAACTTAGATAAGTGTTCTAGTTCTTGACCTCGTCAGACACACACATACGCATGCATAATACAGGGTAATTTAAAGTTTAATAATGACCCACTGTTACAGGTGCACCTACCTCGACATGCTGTTCATTTGGTCAGAAGAAAACGTACCTGACTTCACCATGCAGCAAGGCAAGGACCTGCTACATTAGCATAGACGCATACATGATTACGTCCAACCAGCATCTTCCAGAACACTGTTGTTCTGTTGAGGTGAATGATTTGCCACATAGGGTCTGCACCAGGTTCCCTCATCTTACACCTTGCAACTTTTCTCTTTGTGGGTATCTGAAACACAAGGTGTTCATGCCCTCACTTCTACAGAACTTAGAGTTAAAGTAGCAGATAGGTGAGATAGTTGATTCAGTAGATCAGGCTAAGCTAGCACAGGTGTAGTAATAACTACCCTATCATGTAGACGTCTGCTGTGTGATTGTCATTGAACATCTGTGACTGTCAGTAAACACTTGAAGAGTCATCCTTTCATGTTACATCTGTATTTTAGCAATATATGCATTACGACACTCGCATGTAAGGTTTCTTTTTGTATCATTCATTTTGAATTACCCTGTATATCAGTTTTAACCACTGTTTTTCCAAATTTTCACAGGTCAAACGAGCGCATGCTGGAACACAGTTTCAACAACCAGATCTTGTTACATTCTTACGTCTGTTTCAAGCGCAGTAATAATTTCAGTCTATCAAACAACATACATATATATATTGAAAGGTACAGTATAATATATCCATTATGAAAGATTTTACCAATCAGTTTCGCACTAAGGATTCAATGGAGTGTTAGGTAACAGTCCAGTTATGTAACCCTGTACTCATCAGAGGTAACCATTATGGAATGAATAAAATACACACACGAGGTGATGCTGAAAAGTTACTTCCTTTGCTTAAAAGAAAATACAGGAGGATCAGTTAATTATGATTTTATTTAACATATTCCCCTCTTAGATTCACACACTTATTGCAGCAATCATTCAGTTTTTCCAAGCTCTGCAAAAGAACTCAGAAAGTTGGGCCTCCAACCAGGCCTTTTGCAATATCACCTCCTGGAAGAAGGATTGATCAATATAGGACAAGCCTAGGGTACCAAATATACTGTCACTTGCCCTGGCATCTGTACTCATGGAAAATAAGCAATTAATTTAATGAACAGTTCTTATTTCTTTACTGCCCACAAGGGGCTACACACAGAGGAGACAAGCAAGGACAGACAAACGGATTAAGTCGATTATATCTACCCCAATGCGTAACTGGTACTTATTTAATCGATGAAAGGCAAAGTCGACCTCAGCGGAATTTGAACTCTGAACGTAGCAGCATACGAAATACTGCTAAGCATTTCGCCTGGCATGCTATCGTTTCTGCCAGCTCGCTGCCTTTTAATTTAATGAACAGTTCTAAAGAAGAAAGATAAGGTTACAACCCCTAAAATTAAAATTTAATGAAAAATAGTCCCTGTTCTTTGAAAGAAACTTCACCAAGTAGTGCTTCATATACTTGATACTTTGCAGTTATTTCTAGCATTTTGAGGGGCCACAGTGAAGCTTCACCCTTCACCTATGCAGTGTGTGATTAAAATCTATAGCTGTTGCCTTCATCTTGTTGAGCGGCGGCGCAATGGCCCAGTGGTTAGGGCAGCGGACTTGCGGTTATAGGATCGCGGTTCCGATTCCCAGACCGGGCGTTGTGAGTGTTTATTGAGCGAAAACACCTAAGCTGCACGAAGCTCCGGCAGGAGATGGTGGCGAACCCTGCTGTACTCTTTCACTCTTACTTCCTGTTTCTGTTGTGCCTGTAATTCAAAGGGTCAGCCTTGTCGCACTGTGTCACGCTGAATATCCCCGAGAACTACGTTAAGAGTACATGTGTCTGTGGAGTGCTCAGCCACTTGCACGTTAATTTCACAAGCAGGCTGTTCCGTTGATTGGGTCAACTGGGACCCTCGACGTCGTAAGCGATGGAGTGTCAGCAGCATCTTGTTGAACACGTAAGAAAGAGTGAAGGATAAAAGGCTGACACAGTTAATTCCCTTAGACCTTTATTCCCTTATTACATAAACAGCGAGCATTCTCTTGCATTGACATGTAAACAAGCACACACACATACATACACACTTTCTCTCCTTCCCCTCTCCCTCTCTCTATCCCCCTTCTTCTCCATGTAATCTGCCACTAATGGAGGTACTGAGGCACAGACACATTCACCCACTGACACACATACGTAGGTACTCACTCATACACACATAGACACACTTGCATCCGGCTAAAATAAAGCACATATAGACACATACGTACATACTGATAAACATATAACCACGTATATACACATGAAGTAGCGCACACGCACACACACGTTCTGTTATATCAATGGTGACTTTGTTTTAAAGATATTCCAAGTCATTGACATTATTTGGAGAAAGATGACGGAGGAGCTGGGGACAAACAGACAGATAGATGCATGAACAGGCTGACGTATAGACAGACACGCTCAAACATCTATGTAGACCCGTGCACACACACAGACAAACACGCATATATATAGACAAACACCCAGACACACACATAGACAATGATGCATAAGTTGACAAACATACATACAGATACACATACGCATACACACACAGACAGGCAAACACACACCCATATAGAGGGAGACACACACAAGCATAGAGATATACACACACACACACATAGACTGACATACACACACATAAACTGACATACACACAGACAGACATGGTGACGCACACACACACACATGCTCACACAGAAATAATCAAATTAATTATCTTAGAACCATTTCGTGTTTGACAAAAAGATAAATAAATAAATGAACACAAGCCTCAACTCCTTGTGAGTTCATGGTCCTTGTTATCTCTGTGTTATCATCTCTGTTGTTGTTGTTATCAGGTCAACTTGTTGGTTTGTCTCCTCTACACCACCACCTACTTCACCACTGTACCTGTAATGTGATTGCGAAATGGGTTTTGGTTAATATTGTACTTCTATATCTGTACTACTGCAGCCCTCTCTTGATGATTTTGTCTGTCCCTCCCCCTAACCTCCTTCTCTTTGCCTTCCCCCATATAAATATACGTGTGCAAGCACGCACACACACACACACATATATATTTATCTACATATATATATATACACATATAGGTGTACATACAAACATACACATATAGGTGTACATACAAACATACACACACTCATATATACATACATACATATATGCCTATATATACATAATTCATACACACAATGTATGCAAGTAAACATACATACATGCACATATATATATATATATATATACTACACTCTCAGAGTGGTTGGCGTTAGGAAGAGTATCCAGCTGTAGAAACTCTGCCAAATCAGATTGGAGCCTGGTGTTGCCATCCGGTTTCACCAGTCCTCAGTCAAATCGTCCAACCCATGCTAGCATGGAAAGCGGACGTTAAACGACGATGATGATGATAATATATATATATATGAAAAAATGATAAACACAACATGCAGTTTGTACAGTTGTTCCCTATGCATGTTTCGACATTGTGGCAGTTTATATCCTCTGCTGTTCATAGTGCAACTGAATGCAGTTTCACAACAGTTCTTCAGAGGAACACTTTCATCTGAAATAACAGTGATTTGCATATTCATGTTAAATTCTGCTGGAACATATTAAGATGCACACATCAGTAAATAATTTGCTAGCTGAATTTATAAACAAGAACCAGGAGCTCTTCTTAGATTTATTAATCTGGAGAAGCATTGACTGAGGAGACAGAACAATGTCAAAACACCAGATGTTCCAAAGATCCTTTACACTAATGAGCAAAGTGTAATGAATGCACATTCAGCTGAAAGGAAAAGTTATTCTCCAGTGATGAAATATAACAGCAATTATCACATTGATGTCCCAATCTGCCTGAAATGTATCGAGAATGAATACACGAGCCAGCATTCCGAGTCTTGCTGTTCCCTGTGCATACAAGCAGATGATTTGTTAATTTCTACAACCGGTCCACACCTCTACTTCACCCGACCTCATACCTGGATGAATTACCTCCCTTCATGAAACAGTGCCACACTTTTAATCACTTGGCTTTGACTCACCGGTGCCATTAATTGCACTTAAATAACCAATACTTTATCACACTTCCCACACCAAGCTACCACCACCACTGCTACTACTACTACCACCTCTACAGCTTCTGCTACTACCACCATCACCACAACTATTACTACCACCACCACCACTATTCTTACTGTACCACCACCACCACTACTACTACTACCACCACCACCACCACTACTATTACCACTACCACCACTACAACTACTACCACCACCACCACTACAACTACTACCACTACTATACCACCACCACTACAACTACCACCACCACTACTTCCACCACCACCACCACCACTACTACCACCACCACCACTACTACCACCACCACCACCACTACAACTACTACCACTACTACTACTACCACCACCACCACTACTATTGTTTTATTGTCACCACTACTACAATGACAACCACCACTACTTCTATTACTATTATCACCACTGCCACCACCACCACCACCACTACTACTGTTAGCTAGCTGGTTGGTACATTACCTTTTGCTATTAGCTCTATTAACTAGCAATTAGTAGCTAGCTATCAACTAAACCAGTGGCTCACTTGCACTCACCTTCATTGCTTCTGTCACCAGCAGAAACCCAATGAGTCAGTCTCTATGTGGAGGTTTTGCTTGCTAGAAATAGTAGCCAAAATCTCCAAAATGATACTCTTACCATGTTAAAAATAAGATGGAAGGACACGTTAGACTAGCCAATGTAGTTTTTGATATATAATAAGACAGGGAGGTCATGGCCAGAGTGTTTTTGTTTTTTTTTTTTGCTCATAGGGTTGATCATTAAGGACAGAGTTGAGGCTAAATACATGCCACACAAACAACAATAACAACAACAACACCTACAATCATCATCATCATCATCATCGTCATTTAACGTCCGCTTTCCATGCCAGCATGGGTTGGACAATTTGACTGAGGACTGGTGGAACCCGAAGGCTACACCAGGCTCCAATCTGATTTGGCAGAGTTTCTACAGCTGGATGCCCTTCCTAATGCCAACCACTCCGAGAGTGTAGTAGGTGCTTTTACGTGTCACCGGCACGAAGGCCAGTCAGGCGATACTGGCAACAGCCACGCTCAAATGGTGTTTTTTAACTGCCACCCGCACAAGAGCCAATCTAGGGGCACTGGCAACGATCTCGCTCGAAAGTCCTTACGTATGCCACGGGCACAGGTGCCATCCCGATTTCACTTTCGCTTGCCCCAATAAGTCTTCTCAAGCTGAGTTTCATGTCCGATGAAGAAGACGACGTTGGCATGAGTGCCAGACGTCAAATTTAACTCGATTTCGATAATAACTATCATTATTGGAATCACTGCCATGACCACCACCCTCTATGCTATCATCACAACCACTGCTTCCCTAAGATTACCACCACCTCCACAAGACTCCGCCACCACCACCACTACTGCAACTATTGCCCGCTACTACCTACACTACAACGTCCTGAGACGATCACCACTCCCATTACTACTACTGCCACCAACACTGCAACTGTTGGCCACCACTAGCATTACTACAACCACCACCCAAGACTAACATCACTTTCAAAACTACTACCACCACCTCTACCACTACCAACACTACAACCATCACTTCTTTCACAGACACTAGCCACCACTGCCATAACTTACTAGTACTACTAATACTACTACCACCATAACCACCGCAATCAACCGTCATGACCATCAACACCATCTGTACTACTGTCATTACTACAGCCCAACTTTAGTACCACCACCACTACCATTCAGTGCTACCTTCATTACTTTCAGTATCATCATCAAAACAGCTACCATTACAACTACTATCTCTGTCACTATCACCACTACCACTATCACCACCACTACCACTATCACCACCACCACCACTATCACCACCACCACCATCGCCACCACCACCGCTAACACAACTACCACCAACACCACTTTCATCATCACTGTCACAACCACCACCAAAACTGCAACCACCACTACCATTACAACAGTCATCACCTCTACGACTTTCACTATCACCACCACAACCCCTGCTATCACCATCAGCACCACTATCACAAACACCACCACCTCCACCGGCACCATTATTGTCATTACCGTCACTACTACTACTACCATCCAGTAGTACCACCACCACCACCACCGCCAGCTCTACCACTATCACTACCACCCAGTACTACCACCACCACCATTACACTGTGTTCCCCACCTAATCAACAGTACCTTGACTGAGACAGTCACCTTAACATTGTCAAGACATGGAACAACGACGAAAGACCTGTGCAGAACTTTTCGAGGTATGAAAACATTTCTCATTTGTTTTTTAATTGAAGTTTATTAATTTAAACATAAGTGATGTTACTGTCATTCATTAATCAGCATGTACACACACACACACACTTTTTTACACATATAGGTGTGTGTGTGTGTATATATTTATTGTGTATTGTTTATCAGTATAAACATGTTTGTGTGTTGTTTATTAATGTGCTCACACACAGACACACACTTTTATATAAACAATAAATTATACACACACACATATATCTGCTAATTAATATTTATACGTATTAGTAAAGAGTATATATATAATACAAATAATATGTGAGTATATGTATATATACGTACATGTATGTACAAATTTACATCTACATGTATATATAGATGCACAGGACGTCATAAAAAAATGTGGAGAAAATGATAAACAGAGCACAATATATATGTGTGTGTGTGTGTGTAGAATATGTGGGGTTTAGTTCACTTGTGATCAAAATGAATAGGTACGCTGAATAAGTGCCATAGTTAGTCATCTGTTAGGTTCTAAGTTCACACCTGAGGCTGGATCTAGGGATTCGTATTAGGGTTCTGTTATAGCAGGTATATATTATATTAGAGAGGAAAAAGCAAAACCAAGACAGAACATGTATGTCAAGTCATTGAGCATAATTTAGTTAGGGTAAGGTGAATTTGAAGTCTTACAGCCATTTCTCGAATAACCCAGGTGGTAGGTTAGCACGTCCACTCACTGAGTATTTCGTCATCAGAGACAAGGTATGAATATTTTAAGACGGGGAAAATTTACAGTTTACAAGGAATAAAATATATTCACAGTTTATAAAGAATAAAATAGAAGAATAAAGGAGTAACTAGGAGAATAAAAAGTAAAGGTAGTTAGAAGAATATAGGCAGGAGAATAATGTTCATAACTTGTCTTTGTCCAGAGGATATCTATGCTGGTCGGTACTTCCATGAAGATACAGTTCTTTGGTTAAAATCACCTGAAAATCATTCTTTTATTCTTCTATTTTATTCCTTGTAAACTGTAAATTTTCCCCGTCTAAACTATTCATACCTTGTCTCTGATGGCGGAATACCCAGTGCGTGGGCATGTTAGCCTACCACTTGGGTTATCCCAGAAACGGTTGTAAGACTTCAAATTCACCTTATCCCAATTAAATTATTCTGCATGACTGGAGATACTCGTTCTACCTTAGTTTTGCTTTTTCCTCTAATATATATATATATATATATATGTATGTATATTTATTGTGCATGTTATTAGCAGATGTTTATATATAAATATGTGTGTTTTTATTTATGTGTATGTATATAATTTGTTTATATATGAGTATATATGTATGTATATAATTTATTGTTTATATATGTGTATGTATGTATATAATCTATTTGTGTGTGTATATAATAGTATATATGTGTGCATATGTATATAATTTATGTATATGTGTGTATATGTATGTATATGATTTATTGTTTATATGTATATGTATATAATTTATTGTTTGTGTGTGTGTATGTGTTTATATGTATGTATATGATTGTTTATATATATATGTATGTGTGTGTATATATATTTGTATGTACATAATTGTTTATATATATATATATATATATATATGCATGTCTGTGTATGGTTTATCACTATATACACATTTGTGTGTGCTGTTGCTTGTTAATTTATTAATATGTATATATTGTTGTTTATCAATATATATATGTGTGTGTGTTGTATTGAATGTTGTCTAATAAAACAGATATGAAGTGGAGTCTTTCATTCATTTCAACAAAGAATGGTAGCTCAATAGATGCCAATATCCAAGACACGAGAGTATGGTGGTGTATTTGAGGGAAGTTTAGCTGCTATTTTTGGCAGATCAATTAACCACATTGAGGTTTTCTTCCTCCCTCACATTATTACTCTTGTTGATGTTGTTTATCTCCAGGTGAGGCTTGGTTGAACAGAATTATGATCAAAGCCAGTCCAACCACGACCTTCATTTTGGATTTTTATATTTATATAAACATAGGCGTAGGAGTGGCTGTGTGGTAAGTTGCTTGCTTACCAACCACATGGTCCCGGGTTCAGTCCCACTGCGTGGCGCCTTGGGCAAGTGTCTTCTACTATAGCCTTGGGCCGACCAAAGCCTTGTGAATGGATTTGGTAGATGGAAACTGAATGAAGCCCATCGTATATGTGTATATATATGTATATGTATATGTGTGTATATGTTTGTGTGTCTGTGTTTGTCCCCCCCAACATCGCTTGACAACCGATGCTGGTGTGTGTACGTCCCCGTAACTTAGCGGTTCGGCAAAAGAGAACGATAGAATAAGTACTAGGCTTACAAAGAATAAGTCCTGGGATCGATTTGCTCGACTAAAAGCGGTGCTCCAGCATGGCCACAGTCAAATGACTGAAACGAGTAAGAGTATATATTCAGACATACTAACCTGGACTACATTATTCAGTGTATACCCTGCATTTTTTTTTTATATAATGCCTTCCTCATATTTTGAGACTTTTGGATGCTATTTCTAACAGATCAAGCAACCACTTTGAAGCTTGTTTTTGTTGTCATTAGCTTTGATTGAGCAGACCCTATGATCGAAGACATTCCAATTGTGACCATCCAATTGAGTGAGGGGTGGTTGTTTTTGTTTTGGTCATTGTCTAATCAGAGACACATCCAAATGTTTTTTTTTCCTCTTATGTCTTTTCTGAAGATAACAGGAGAGGAGTTATTTCAGGGAGATTCTTTCATGTGTTGAGGGCCTAGTGGTTAGGGTGTTGCACTCCCAATCACAAGGTCACAGTTTCAATTCCTTGACTGGGTGGTGCATTGTGTTCTTCAGCCAAACGTGTCATCTCTTGTTGCTCTGTGATCACTTCGACACCTGACATGAGGTACATTGTCCATCTGTTCAGGGTCACTTTGACACCTGATGTGAGGTACAGTGTGCATCTGTTCAGGATCATTTTGACACCTGGTGTGAGGTACATCATGCACTTGTACAGGATAACTTTGACACCTGATGTGAGGTACAGTGTGCATCTGTTCAGGCTCACTTCAACACCTGGTGTGAGGTACATCATGCACCTGCACAGGATCAATTTGACACCTGATGTGAAGTACATCGTACACCTGTTCAAGTAATGCCAATTTGATGGAGGGAGTGAGCTAATGGGCAGCACAAACATTTGATCCCTATAAACAAATCATCTTTGCAAGTCGTTCTGCCAGAAATTGCAAAACCATCTTTCTCAGTCTACCAAAGACTGCCATCATCTTTCATACAATAATTTGCATTGAGTTAATGCACACACGCACACATATATATTAATTTCAAATTTTGGCACAAGGCCAGTAATCCCGGGGGTGATGTTTAGCTGATCTCATCAACTCTAGTGATCAACTAGTGCTTATTTTTTTTACCTCAAAAGGATGAACCTTGGCAGAATTTGAACTCAGAACGTAACAATGGATGAAACACTGCTAAGCACTTTGCCCGGGGTGCTAACAAATCTGCCAGCTCAATGCACACACACACACACACACACACACACACGCACACGCACACGCACACGCACACACACACACATATTAATAATTGTTTTTATGTCAAGTTGTTATAATGTTTTCATAAGTTTACAAGTGGTTTTCATGCTTTAAGAATGGTCACTTGTTGCTCGAAGACTACTCTTGTTCAAGGTGACCGTCAATCTCCTGAATGAATGAAAGCATCATCAAAATTCATGAACTGATTTTGGAGGACAGTCTTTGAACAATTGATGAACTTGTTGATACAGCTGGTGTGTCCTGGAGCTCCTACCAATGAATTTGGAGCAAGGAATTGTGAATTAATAGAGTTGCAGCAAAATTTGTGTCTCACTTGCTCATGGAAATCAAAAGCAGTCATGACTCAATGCGTGTCGTGAACTGAAAGAACAGTTAGGTCATCACTAGTGATTAAAACTGGTACTACGGAATTTGAAGATGGGGAAGAGGTAAAGGAAAAACAACAGAGGCGTTTAAAAGCATCACTTCACAAGAGTTCTAGCACTTCCTCCAACAGTACAAAACGTGCCTGGACCGATGCATTGCTTCAAATGGAGAATACTTTGAAGGCAATAAAAGCGTAAACGTAAAAATGAATACATTAATATTGCAAAATTCCGGTTTATTTTGGGGGTACCCCTTCATATATATTTTTCTTTTTACTTGTTTCAGTCATTAGACTGTGGCCATGCTGGGGTACTGCCTTGAAGAATTTTTAGTCAAATGTATTGACCCCAGTACTTATGTTTTTAAAAACCTGGTTCTTATTCTATTGTCTCATTTGCTGAACCACTAAGTTACAAGGATGTAAACACACCAACATCAGTTGTCAAACAGTGGAGGGGGACAAACGCACACACACATGTATATGTATGTATGTGTGTATATCTATCTATCTCTCTCTCTCTCTATATATATATATATACACACACACACACACACACACACACACACACACACACACACACA
>NC_069003.1:10422043-10424473 GCF_001194135.2 Octopus bimaculoides
ATATATATATATATATATATATATATATATACGCACATGCTCACACACACAGTTATAACACTAAAAGCACACACACACACACACACACACACACACACACACACAAACATTCACATGCATACGAAAACACACATACCACATATACACAGGAAAACTCACTCACAGGCATAAGGCAGACACACATACATGTGGATTGTGTCAAAACAAACATTCATATGCAAACACATACAAGCACATAAACATGCACGCATGCGCACACACACAGGCATTGTGCCAACAGCATGCACATACAAATATACATGCACATACAAATATATATACACACATATACATACACACGCACATACAAACATACACATACATACAAACATACATACATACAAACATACACACACACATACAAACATACACACACATACACACACAAACATGCATACACGCTCACACACATACACGCTCACACGCATACATGTTCACACATACATACACATACAAATGTACAGATACAAACGTACACACACACACACACACACACACACACACACACGTGTGTGTATGTGTGTGTGAGTACCTTTGACCTCTAATTAGCAATTAGCACGTAAAATTCTCTAATTATAACCATTTCACCGTAGTGACATCTGTCTTCTTGGTGGTCTTGTGACACAGACATACACCTTCCACCACCACCATCCATCCTTGCCCCCTCCCCACTCTCACTCCAGGCCTTGTTGAGCTCTGACTCCCCCCTCTCATCACACCCTTCCTCCCACTACACCCCACAATACTATTGTATACTAAACAATAACTGCCATAGTTGTTCTTTTAAAGCTGGTCGTTGTTGTTGCTGGACAACAAGATCCAACCTTTATGTGGTCATCAGAGGTGCTAGAAATAACAGCCAAATTTTCTTCAATGAAAGGGTACATTAAATAATATAGTCTAGATGGTCAGATGTGGATTTCCTTTGATTATAGGTCTGCTTGATAAGAGCCAACCTGGGGCTAAACAGCAACGGCAACATGATTGAGCTTTTATAGATTACCAGAGCTGCTAGAAATAATAGCCAAATCTTCTTCAGATCACACCTTATTGTCTTAAGTAAAAGAAGTGTACATTAGACCATGTAGTCCTATGTAGCACTAGTAAGATAAGATGGTCATGTGTGGATTTCCTTTGATCAGGGCTGACTTGGGAGCTAAACAAGAAGATTGAGTCTCTACATAACCACCAGAGCTGCTAGAGATATCAGACAAATCACATCTTCAAATCACATCTTAATTTCTTAACGAAGATAATCTAGATAATCTAGTCCTACATGGCACATCCTGTGGAGGCGCAATGGCACAGTGGTTAGGGCAGCGGACTCGCGGTCATAGGATCGCGGTTTCGATTCCCAGACTGGGCGTTGTGAGTGTTTATTGAGCGAAAACACCTAAAGCTCCATGTGGCTCCGGCAAGGGATGGTGACGAACCCTGCTGTACTCTTTCACCACAACTTTCTCTCACTCTTACTTCCTGTTTCTGTTGTGCCTGTAATTCAAAGGGTCAGCCTTGTCACACTGTGTCACGCTGAATATCCCCGAGAACTACGTTAAGGGTACACATGTCTGTGGAGTGCTCAGCCACTTGCACGTTAATTTCACGAGCAGGCTGTTCCGTTGATCAGATCAACTGGAACCCTCGACGTCGTAAGCGACGGAGTGCCAGCAACAACATGGCACATCCTACAACAGGATGGTTATGCTTGGTCTGCTCAATCAGAGCTGATCTAGTGCTCAACAACAAGAGTTACTGAAGGTACCTCAATGCCAGTGGTTTCTAACTGGGATACTGCCACACCCTATAGCAGGGGTTCACAACAAGTGGGCCATTAATGTGTTCTTATTCCAATGGATGGGGGGCTCCTAGGGTGCCATTATCTAATAGGAGGAATAAAATAGGATGGTCATAAATGGAAGGCATAAGGCTCAGTGGTTAGAACACCAGGCTCTCAATCATGAGGTAGTGAGTTTAATTCCCAGACCAGGCTGTGTGTTGTGTTCTTGAGCAAGACACTTTATTTCACATTGCTCCTGTTTACTCAGCTGTAGAAATGAGTTGCAACATCCCTGGTGCCAAGCTGTATCGGCCCCTTTTGCCTTTCCCTTGGATAACTTCGGTGGCATGGAGAGGGGAGGCTGGTAAGCATGGGTGATTGCTGGTCTTCCATAAACAGCCTTGCCTGGACATGTGCCTCAGAGGGTAACTTTCTAGGTGCAATCTCTTGGTCATTCATGACTGAAAGGGGGTCTTTTCCCTTTATCCATAAATAGAATGCTTTTGATCATCGGTCTTCATGAATAGAAGTTCTCAAGATCCTATAGAATAGAAGTTCTCAAACTTTTTGGGCCACTGCCCCCCTCATAGCCACATATTACCCTCAGCGCCCCC
>NC_069003.1:10425069-10429478 GCF_001194135.2 Octopus bimaculoides
AACATACACATATGAAAATAAAGTCAATGAGGAACCTATATGTGGTCACTCGATCTGCTAGAAATAACAACCAGATAGTCTTCCAATCACATGCTATTGTCTTAAAAAGGGCCTGTTGGATAATACCTCCATCACCCCCAGGGCCAGTATTGAGTCCATACCATAAAAAAAAATGGTGCTAAGTGAGGCAGATTTCCACAATTGTGGGGGGGGGGGCATTGCCTGCCCATGATCGTGCCATTCAGTGAATACTCCACTGGCTACAGTAACAGAAGAGTACCAAAGATGAAGAAGAGGTACAAGAACTCTCTGAAGAAATTCCCTGGTGCCTCTCACAGTGACCACTGCCAGTGGTCTACCATAGTCTCTGACCAGAAGGCCTGATAATACACCATTCACCTGTATGTCTTCTTCCAGAATGCTCACAGGGAATGCTCCTTGAGGACAGAAGCTCTATGGTAGAAGAACTGCAACCAGGGCTCCCTTTGCAGCATTATAGGCCTTTAGGTGAATCAATGCACTGGAGCCCTATAGTATTTATTTATCAAGTGCCAGTCACAGATATGAATTGGGCCCCTAAACTTATGAGGGTCTCTGGACAAACTGCCCTGTGTGTCCATGCCTTAACGCAGCACTGACTGCAACATTACAGCAATGCACCCAACACTGGATTTTTCCATTGCAGATGTGACCAGACTTGCATGTTCCATGTTGACCTTGTTGACCTACTGTTGATGTGGATAGTCTTCCTCCTGAACCGTCAGTCATCAAGCCAAGTCAAAGGGATAATGATCATGACAATAAGAAGGAGGCAGACATTTGATGATGATGATGTTGACAACTCTTTTACTCTTTTACTTGTTTCAGTCCTTTGACTGCGGCCATGCTGGAGTACAGCCTTTGGTCGAGCAAATCGACCCCAGGACTTATTCTTTGGAAGCCTAGTACTTATTCTATCGGTCTCTTTTGCCGAACTGCTAAGTTACGGGGACGTAAACACACCAGCATCGGTTGTCAAGCGATGTTGGGGGGACAAACACACACATACAAACACACACATACACACACATATATATATATATATACATATACATGTATACGACAGGCTTCTTTCAGTTTCCGTCTACCAAATCCACTCACAAGGCTTTGGTCAGCCCGAGGCTATAGTAGAAGACACTTGCCCAAGGTGCCACACAGTGGGACTGAACCCGGAACCATGTGGTTGGTAGACAAGCTACTTACCACACAGCCACTCCTGCGCCTATGATGATAATGTTGAAAACAATGATGATGTAGATGATGAGGATTATTATATAACATCAAAGCTCTTTCAACAGATATCCTGTGACATCATCATCAATTCTCTATCTTGTGTGTCTCCTTTGGTTCTGCTTTTTCCATTTTGTCTTCCTGTGGTGTATATCCCTACAATAATAATAATAAGAGCACTCAGAGAGCGCAAACCTCCACCAAGGCAACACCAATGTCCTCTCAACGATTAGCCAGAGATGATTTTTAAAATGAGAATATCTGAAAAAAACTTGACTGCTCTTACAAACAAGAATACTGAAAATGAACCTGACCACTCTCAAAAATGAAGTAAAAAACCAGAAAAATAATCCAGAATCCTTGTCCAGTATCTGATCAATCCCAATGGTAGTCATGGAATGTGAAGGTGGGAGTTCAGGCCATGTTTGTAATGCTGTGCGTGTGTCGTCTGCAGTGGGAACAGAGACAGTTTTCTCTATGAAGGCCTTTTTTAGTCTATCCACTGAAATAGTGTCTTTACGACCATTAAGGTCTATAGTGAAAAATTTATCTGCATGAAAGAAAATGGAAAGGACCTGCATACAGTGTTTTACTACTACTACTACTACTACTACTACTACTAATATCATGAATGTATTTTCTTGTTTTGCCAGGAATGTGACTTGTCACATCTGATAACAGAGAAATCCAACAGCAAGAAGGTACTGGACAGTGTCCGAAATAGTGTCCAGTATATTCTCAAATGCTTCTTTCATTTCCTCACCTGCGGCTGTTGCTATGCTGACAACAAGCAGTTTGGATTCATAGGAAATCTTTATGACCACGAGCCATCAGAGATGGAGAAGCAGGCCCTTGTGAATCTGTTGCGTTACTTGGAGACAGGTCAGTAAATATTTGGTCCCTTGGAAACTGCTGTTGATCATGATGATGATGATAATGTTGTTGTTGTTATTAGAACATCGTCTTTTATTTTTTACTTGTTTCACTCATTGGACTGCGGCCACGCTGGAGCACTGCCTTTGAAGGGCTTTTGGTTGAACACATCACTACTAGTACTTAGTTTTTTTCTTTTTTAAGCCTGGTTCTTATTCTAGCAGTCTCTTTTGCTGAACCACTAAGTTATGGGGGACATAAACAAACCAACACTGATTGTCAAGCTGTGGTAAGGAACAAACAAAGCACACACACACACACATGCATGCACATACACACATGTACACACACACACACATGCACATACACACATGTATGCACTCACACACACGTGTGCGCGAAGGTGTGAAGGCACATAGCTTAGTGGTTAGAGTGTTGCACTCATGAACACTAGATTGTAGGTTCAATTCCCAGACTGAGCAGCAGGTTGTCTTCTTGAGCAAAACACTTCATTTTCTTGTTGCTCCTGTCCACACAGATATAAATGGTTAACCCTGACAGAACAGACCTCAATCAAGGAGAATGTTGACCTGCTCACCAAGCAAGAGGTGGAGTACCATCTAAAAGCTAAAGTGATGCGAAGCACATTGTGACCAGCGATGTATAACAACATTCAATAGTCTGCCCAAACACACGCACGCACACACACACACACACTCTGAGGGCAGGCTTCCTTACAGTTTTCACCTATGAAATCCACTCACATGGTAATTTGTCAGCCTGGGGTTATTATTGATGATACTTTATTTCATTTCATTGGCCATGACGTCCTTACATAGAAGAAAAAGAAGCTGCGGGGCTGGGCAAAGACATAATGGTATGTGTAATGGAAATGATAATATTGAATAAATGGGGGGGGGGGAACAAGCAACGCCCACCAATCGCTCAATCCCCGAAAACATTGTTCTCTTAGGTGAGGCAACAAGCCTCTTACAAATGTTCATACTGTTCATAATACATATCATTGAGGCTTTTTCGCCTCTCATACATATCCCTCTTCATTACTTGTGTGTCTGGTTTCGAGTGGCTTGTCGGCATCGCCCGGCCACACGTGAAACATTTCTCTGATGCAATACTGCATTATTGATGATACTTACTCAAGGCACAATGCAGCAGGACTGAACTCCAAAACTAAGTGATTACAAGGTGAGTTTCTTAACCACAGAACCGTTTTCCTAATTGGAGAGCAAAAAACAAGTTCCAGGTTCAAACCAAGGCAAGGACATGCAACTGATATCAACACAGAATATTAACAATGTATATTAAAATGTTAAAATACTGGTTTCAAATTTTGGCACAGGGCCACCAAATTTTAGGGGAGGGAAGAGTCAATTACATCAACCCCAGTTTTCAACAGGTACTTATTTTATTGACCCTGAAAAGATGAAAGGTAAAGTGGACCTCAGTGGAATTTGAACCCAGAGCATAAAGATAGACAAAATGCCATGTAATATTTTGTCGACCACTCTAACAATTCTTCTCGGTAGTTACCTTTAAAAAAATGTCAAAATATCAATGATTTGTGATTTGATTAACTTTGATTGGTATTGAACCTATGCTGCTTTGTTTTATTTCAGAGGAAAGTCCGACCATCGAGTTCCCACATTTGATCTCATTACGTATTCTCATCTACTCGGATAATATTGAACTACAATTATCAGCAGCCCTTTTTTATTTGGAGATTAGCGAAAGAAGTGAGTAAAGCTTAAAGATTGTAACGATGTTGCTTGTGTGTTTATTATAAGGGGGTAAGTCAGAAATTATACGTACTCGTGTTTCTGTAATTGATTAAAACAAAAGCAAGGATTAAACAATTCTTTTACTTGTTTCAGTCATTTGACTGCAGCCATGCTGGAGCACCGCCTTTAGTCAAGCAAATCGACCCCAGGACTTATTCTTTGTAAGCCTAGTACTTATTCTATCGGTCTCTTTTGCCGAACCGCTAAGTTACGGGGACGTAAGCACACCAGCATCGGTTGTCCAGCAATGTTGGGGGGACAAACACAGACACACAAACCTAAAAAAAGTTTTGGTGAAAGTGCAATAATTTTTGACTTCCCCTTGTATTTAACCTTTCCATACCAACCTGCTTGAGATCACCCCTGGTTCTATGACACAAACTTCTTGTTTGAAAGTAATCTAAATTAAAATCTTCTTCTATAAAAATTTCATGTCAGTCAGTTCCAAACATCAGTTTAATAATGACG
>NC_069003.1:10429707-10431444 GCF_001194135.2 Octopus bimaculoides
CAACAAAAAGAATGACGGTCTGACCATCTGCCAAGCAAATGGGAAGCAGTAATTGAAGTAGATGGTGAATATGCTCCAGAATAATCATTTAAAGATGTTTTTGTTACATGTTGTTGTTTTTGTGAATAAAATTTGTTGAAAAAAGCCGCAATAATTATGCCCCAATCCAATATATTTCTACAGAAATATGGTAATAAACTGGTTAACTATTAAATGACTCTGTTTACGAGTTCTGTAACTCACCTGAGATTGCCCCTTGGTTCTATAATACAAATTAGCTGGTTTGAAGCGATCTAAATTAAAATCTTCTTCTATAAAAATTTCATGTCAGTCAGTTCCAAACATCAGTTTAATAATGACGAAGTTGTTTTACTAAATTCTTCATTATTTTAAAAATTAAATGAAACAAAGGCAGTGTATTTCAATAGGAACTTGGTAACAAAAAAGGTTAACCATCACCTTGCTCCACAATTTCTTTATTACATTATTATGACTATATACATGCCTGGATCTAAGTTTTTGCCATATTTGTTTGTTGTTTTAGTTGATGACTGCCCAACAAGTGTTACCCTATCACCTCTCATAGACTTATTGCGGAGGAAAGATGACCGACTCAACAGAATCACAACACAGGCTCTAAGTAACTTCTTGATGAGAATGCCAGGTAAAAATGACCAGTTTTTTTTTTTTTTTTTAACTCCATTGCGCCTTTCACGCAAACAATTCGCTGTCTGTTTATCAGTCTGACTGCCAGCCTGTCTGTCAGTCTCTGTCAGTCTTTATCTGTCTGATTGGCTGGCTGCCTGCTTATCAGCCTATCTGTCTCTGCCTGCCTATCTGCTTATCTGTTTGACTGTTTCTCTACCTACCTCATTGTCTATTTATCAGTCCATCTCTCTGTCTGCCTATCTCTCTGTCTGTCTATCTGTTCGTCTGTCTATCTCTCTGCCCATCTATTCTCCATCTGTCTATCTCTCTATCTATTTATCTCTCTATCTGTCTACCTCTCCATCTGCCTATCTCTCTATGATTCTGGTCCTCTATATACCTATTAATCAATCAATCCATCAAAATGGTTAAACAGATAGTCCATCAAAAGTAAAAGTCCATATCTTATCTTTATGGTCAAGAATTTGGTTCATATATTGTGCTCTGGTCATTGGCAAAATTTACATTTATTTGGATTTATTTATTCATTTTTTTTTTCACATAGAGATTTGAGATATTTTTTCTCTTTTTTTAAATCAACTTATAATATTTTTTTCTTTTACAGCTTGCAAGGCTGAAGTGTACCCCTGCCAACCAATACCAGCTTTGATTCCTTTATTGGAATCAAAGAACCATGACACTCTCTGTAACACAATTGCGATTCTAACCATCTTGACTACTACTAGTAAGAATTTTTTCTTTGTTTTATTTTGTTTATATATACCGGAGTAAGCACATGCAATGTGCAACAAGGTGGAAAAAAGAGTATTCAAATACCAGAGGTAGAGTAATATGCTTTATTTAAAAGCAGCAGAAATATAACAAAAGCTATTACTCAGAGTTTCACGTTCCCGTTCATTGGACAGTTTTGTTAAAAAAAAACAAATTGAAAAGTGGACGTTAAATGATGATGATAGCATTCTGTTTACCACTCCCACCACGACCATCACCATTTTCTCGTTCTCCGCAGGCCCCACCCCATACCAGAGGTCACCAGATCCCCCTCCACTTCACCAGGTTGCCAGCCCT
>NC_069003.1:10432271-10438012 GCF_001194135.2 Octopus bimaculoides
TGTGTGTGTGTGTGTGTGTGAGTTTATATGTATGTATGTGTGTGTGATTGTGCGTGTGTGTATTTATGTGTGATTATGCGTGTGTGTATATATCTGTGTGTGTGTTTATACGTGTATGTATGTGTGTGTATGTATGTGTGTATATGCCTATGTGCGTGTGCATGTAGATGTGTGTGTGTGTATATGTGTGTGTGATTGTGTGTGTGTGTTTATGTGTGTATGTTTGTATATATGTGTGTGTGATTATGCGTGTGTGTATATGTCTGTGTATGTGTTTATACGTGTGTGTGCATATGTGTGTGTGTGTGTGCATATAGATGTGTGTATGTGTGTGTGTGTGCATATAGATGTATGTGTGTGTGTGTGCATATAGATGTGTGTGTGTGTGTGTGTTTTATTGACTGAAACTAGTAAAAGAATAAAGCTCAGGTCTCCTGTAGATATTCTAAAATAACTTTGTCCCCTCCAACCTGCTTCAGCACAGTTTTCCAAATGAATTTAGGGGTCTACAATCTTCCCCTTAATGTAGGCCCCTAAATCAAGGCAGGTTTTGTATGGAGAATTGTGGTGATACAGGGAGAAGGGGCAGACTTGTTTTTGAATATCCACAAGATATCCAAGCTTTTATTCTTTCACTGGTTTCTATCATTGAACTGTGGCTATGCTGGGGCACCACCTTCACAAGTTTAGTTAATAACACTGTAAATAAATCTTTTGTTACTCTTGTTGTTGTTTTTATTTATAGTCTGATGATATTTCAGAATCACAATTCATTCTTCAGATCTTCTTGGCTGGAGTCTCTGCTATAAACTGTTTTCCAACAGTTTTCTTTTTTTTTTTGTTTTTATTGTTGTTGTTGCTGTTGTTGTTGCTGGTGGCGTTGCTGCTGTTGTTGATGGTGATGATGCTACTGTGGTTACTGTTTTTGCTGTCTTTACTGTTGGTGTTGTTGCTGCTGTTGTTGTTGTTGTTGTTGTTGTTGCTGCTGTTGTTGATGGTGATGATGATGATGTTGCTGTTGTTGGTGATGGTGATGATGATGTTGTTGTTGCTGCTGCTGCTGTTGATGGTGATGATGATGATGTTGCTGCTGCTGTTGTTGATGGTGATGATGATGATGATGTTGCTGTTGTTGATGGTGATGATGTTGTTGTTGCTGCTGTTGTTGATGGTGATGATGTTGTTGTTGCTGCTGTTGTTGCTGCTGTTGTTGTTGATGATGTTGTTGTTGTTGTTCCTGTTACTGTTGCTGCTGCTGTTGTTGTTGGTGGTGGTGCTGTTGCTGTTGTTTTATTATTGGTGTCATAATTGTTATACCTACTGTTGTTGTTGTTGTTATACTTACTATTATTGTTCTTGTTGCCACCGATGTCGTCGTTGTTGTTGTTGTTTACTGGTGACTTTTTGACATTCTTCCCGTCCCTTTAATTTCTTCAATGACATTAAGATGTCCGACAGTGTCTCATTGTAGCTGCCAGCCGAGACGAGATCGTCCGGGAGGGTGGGGTGGCCCTGTTGATTTCCGTTCTCCAAGACTGCGGGGACAACGATGTCCGCTACTATTGCTTCGGTGCCATGGGCAACATTGCAGCCACCCCAGAGAACAGACAGGTACTCTTTGTGGCGGACAAGAAACTTTTGATGAACTATTTATTGGTTCACAATCTTTCGTCAGAGTCTGAGAAGGTATTTGTCATCTTCATTATAACTATCATCCTCATCATCATCGTCATCATCATCATCATTATCATCACTAGCACCATTGTCGTGATTATTATCTTCGATATCTTTGCTATTATCAGTTGTCATTGCCACCACCATCATCATCATTACCACCACCATCAACATCATCATCATCATTGCCACCACTATCATCAGTAGCATCATTGCCATCACCACCATCAGCATAATCACCATCATTGTCATTATTCATTGTCCTTATCATTATCATTGCAATCATCATTAGTCATCATCATCATCATCCTCGCTATCACAATTTCTCATTATCACCAACACCCTCATCGCCATCATCATCATCATCGTTGTCACTATTATGGTCATCATCACCATCATCACTCCCAACATGACAATCTCCCCCTCGCCACCACCACCACCACCACCACCATGTGAAGCCAGAGAGAGAGAGCTTCTATGCCCAATAATGATGTGATGGCTGTCATCCCTGTCCCACTGCTCATCTTGTTTGTCTGTTTGTTTCAGGTGACAGGACAATGTCTTTTAACTCTTAGGAATCTGGCATCTGATGGTAAGAAAATAATTTGGCCTTTCATTTTCATCAGTACATTTTCCTTTCTCTCATTTTCCTCTTTTTTCTTCTTCTTCCTTTTTTCTTCTGTTTCCTTTTACTTTTACTTTGTCCTTTTTTCTTCCTCTTCCACTTCTTCCACCTTGTTCTTCTTTCTTTCTTATTTCTTTCTCCCTTTCTTTCTCTCTCTCTTTCTTTCTTTTTCTTTTCTCTCTCTCTCTTTCTTTCTTTTACTTTTCTCTCTCTCTCTTTCTTTCTTTTACTTTTCTCTCTCTCTCTCTCTCTCTTTCTTTTCCTTCTTTCTTTCGTTCTTTTTTTCCTTTCCTTTCTTCCCTTCTTTCTTTCCTTCCTTCTTTCCTTCTTTCCTTCTTTTCTTTTTTTCTTTATTTCTTTTTTTTTCTTTCTTTCTTTCTTTCTTTCTTTCTTTGCTCCATCCTATTCAGATATGATTTAGAAAAAGACTTCAGAGGAATACAATGTAAATATAACTATTAACACCAACTTAAGGATAGATTATACTATGGATATATCTGATTTCTGTGGTAAAAGGGTTAAAAAAAAAATGAAAGAAAAGAAATGAATTGTGAGATGTTTTATTGCAGCTCTCAACCAGGAGGAATTAGCCATGGGTGGAGCAATTGAGAAAATCCACAAGATTATCCAATCAACAAAAAGCCAAGAAATCCTCAGTCTAGCGTTGTGCTGCCTTCGTAACCTCTCAAACTTCGAAGCCAATCAGGTTAGTGTGACATGAAATAAACTCAGTCTTATACACCTCCCATAACACTTACAGATACATTGATTTACTGAAATGATACAGTGCTGAATTAAATGCTTTGCAGTCCTTACCCAAGTTTTTGTCTATATTCTCAGCTCAATTTCTGTGAGAGCTCCTTGCCCACTTTCCTTTTTGTCATTCATCATTCAGAAGTTATTTGCTCAACTTTCTCAGTTCTATATTGCCACCTCAACTTTTTCTGTCCTGTATACCCAGCTCATCTTGTCCTGTTTTGTATTTGTTGGCCTAAATTTCTGTGTTCCGTATCATCAGCTCAACTTTCTGAGTTCTCTATTGACAGCACAAGTTTCTCTATTTTGTATTGCTAGCTTAACCTCCATTGTCCTATATTGCTGGCTCAAATTTCTGTTCTATATTACCAGCTTAATTTTCTTTGTTCTGTATTGCTAACTTGATATTCAGTAATCAACATTGCAAGCTCAACCTTTTGTGGTCTGTATTTCCAGCTCAAATTTTTATTATCTATATTGTCAGCTCAATTTTCCTTGTTTTGTGTTACCAGCTCAGCTGCCCCTGTTTTGTATGGCCACCTCAGTTTTCTGTTGTATATTACCAGCTCAACTTTCTGTATCCTGTATAGCCAGCTCAACTTCCCCTGTTCTATATCAACAGCTCAACTTTCTGTGTTCTATATTGCCAGCTCAAATTTCTTTGATCTATATTGCTAGATCAACTTTGCCTAATTTGTATTACCAGTTCAACTTCCTGCTTTGTATGGCCACCTCGATTTTCTGTTCTACAATGCCAGCTCAACTTCCCCTGTTCTGTATTGTCAGTTCAACTATATGTGTTCTCTATTGTTTGCTCAACTATATGTGTTCTCTATTGCTTGCTTAACCTGCCCTATTCTATAGTCAGCTCAACTTCCCCCATTCTCTCTTGCCAGTTCAATTCTCTCCATCATGTATTGTCATGTCAACTTTCCCTGTTTTGTATTGACAACTCATCTTTATGTATTTTGTGTTGACAGGTCAAGTTTGTATCAGAAGAATTTCTCTCTGATCTTGGTAATATTCTGCAGGACTCTACCAATCCTGATGCTCAACACAGTTCTGCCAGCATCATTAGAAACCTTGTTGATGGAGCATATATGAAGGTAAGTTCCACTGAGTGTGAGTGAAGGTGAAGTGTAAGTGATAGTGATTATTGTTGTTGTTGTTGTCCCTCCTCAAGCCAACCCTCATCCAGCAGATCAATGATCAAAGGAATCCCAGCTGGAGACATCCAGATTTTTTAGGGATCTGAAACACAACATTATTTAATGTGTTACTCCCTTATTATGCTGTATCGTATATTAAGGGAAGTTTAGCTGTTATTTCCAGCAGGTTGAGCACCTCTATAGAAATTCTCTAATTGTTGGTAGTGTTGAATAGCTGTAATGAAGTTGTGAATGATAAAACCAGTAATACTGAAATTAAATTCTGCTGAGCTCAACTTAGCCTTTCATCCTTCTGGGGAGTCAATGAAATAAGTACCAGTTATACACTGGAGTCGATATAATCATCGACTAGCACTCTCACCAAAATTTCAGGTCTTGTGCCTATATTAGAAAGGATTATTACCTCCGCCTTAACGAAGGCAGAGGTATTGTTTTCAGTCGTGTTTGTTTCTTTGTTTGTCCGTGGACAAGATGTCTCAAGAACCCCTGGATGGACTCAGATGAAACTTTCAGGGATGTTTGGCCTTGTGACTGGCACAAACTGATTAGATTTTGGGATCGATCCAGTATCAAACAAGGATTCTGGATTATTTTTCCTGTTTTTTTTTTACTTAAATTTTGAGAGCGGTCGGGTTCATTTTTAGTATTCTCGTTTGTGAGAGCAGTTGAGTTTATTTCAGATATTCTCATTTTAAAAATCATCTCCGGCTAATCATTGAGAGGACGTTGGTGTTACCTTGGCGGAGGTTTGCGCTCTCTGAGTGCTATTGTTGTTATTATTATTATTAATTTATTTTTTCAATCTTTCCCTTTCAGATAATAAAACTAAAATGCCTGGCTATACTAATTGGTATTTTGATGGTTCCAAAATGTAACATCAATGTTCTGGTTGAAGTAACAGGTTCAGTGTCAATATTAGCAGCAGAAGGTTAGATCATTTTATATCTGCTTGTTTCAGGTTCAATCCCACTGCATGGAACCTTAGGAAAGTGTCTTCTACATTTTCGACCAGGGCTGACAAAAGACTTGTGAGAGAATTTGTCAGAGGGAAGCTGAAAGAAAGCCCTTCATGTGGAAGTGTGTGTGTGTGTGTGTGTGTGTATGTGTGCATGTATAATATGAGTGTGTATATATGAATGTATGTGTCTGAATGTTTATATATGTGTACATGTATTTGAGTGTGTGTGTATGAGTGCATGTGTGTCAGTGTGTGCATATATATATATATATATATATATACACACGCACACATATGTATATATACATGTTAATGTTTATATGTTTTTTTTTTCTTTTAGGAAGTTAATTGTTATGGCTAGTCATAGAATGACCATTGATTTCACCTCTACAAAAAGCCCTACCCAAGCATGCATGGAAGACGGTCATTAAACGATTAATGAAAGTGCTTACCTGTATAGGTGACTCAACTGACTCAAAAAGCTAAAGGTGCATGACCTCGCTCACCTGATGTACTTTTGGCCATTTGAGTCTGTTGTGTCACCTATTCGGCGAAGTGC
>NC_069003.1:10438239-10445996 GCF_001194135.2 Octopus bimaculoides
ATATATGTGTGTGTGTGTGTATAATAGAAAGGATTATTATTATTATCATCATCATCATCATCAGGGCAGCAAGCTGGCAGAATCATTAACACACCGGATGAAATGTTTCATGGTCTTTCATCCATCTTTACGTTCTGAGTTCTAATTCCTCCAAGGTCGACTTTGCCCTTCATCCTTTGTGCGTTGATAAATTAAGTACCAGTTGAGTACTGGGATCAATGTAATAAACTTAACCCCTCGCCCCAAAATTTCAGCCCTTGTGCCTTTAGTAGAAAGGATTATTATTATTATTATTGTTAAGGCAGTGAGCTGGTAGAGTTGTTAGCATGCTGAGCAAAATGCTTAGCTGCATTTCATCTATCACTAGGTTCTGAGTTCAAATTCCACCAAGGCTGACTTATCCTTTCAAAATAAATACCAGTGGAGCACTAAGGTCAATATAATCAACTTGTTCCTTACCCCCAAAAGGGGGTAAAGGACAACTTGATTATTTTCACCCTTGTGCCTTTAGTAGAAGTCACAAGGGTCAATATATTATCATTATTATTATTATTATTGTTATTAGGGCAGTGAGCTGACAGTCATTAGCACACTGGACGAAATGTGTTAATTCGTCCAGGCCTTGTGTCTTTAGTAGAAAGTATTAATATTATTATTATCTTGTGTATGCATGGCTTAGTGGTTATGGCATTGCATCTATGATTGCGAGACCACAGTTTCAATTCTCAGAGCAAGCGGTGCATTGTTTTTTTGAGCAAAATGCTTCATCTTATATCACTTTGTGGTCACTTCAACACCTGGTGTGTGGTACATCATGCACCTGTTCACACAACATCAATTTGTTGATGGATGGAGGGAGTGAGCTAATGTACAGCACAAACATCTGATCCCTATAAACAAATCATTTGTGCAGGTCATTGGCAAAAGCTGAACACTCATATGCCATCTTCAATGGGAGAGGCCATCATTATTATTATTATTATTATTATCATTATTGTTCTCAATGTCCGTTAATTCCATGGTTTCTGTTCCATTCCACAGAGGATGTCCGCTACCATTTGGCCCAGACTAAGAATGGTAAAGTGTTTCAAGCGCTGGTCATGTTAGCTTCCCAGTCATCAAGCCCTGAACTGCAATATAACTGTGCTGGCACTCTCTGCCAAATTCTTATAGAAAGTAAGCTTTACCTTTTGTTGACCCTTTTATTTCCTTTTTTTTTGTCTTTTTATAGATATTTGGTACTTTCATCATCATCATCATCGTTTAACGTCCGCTTTCCATGCTAGCATGGATTGGATGATTTGACTCAGGACTGGTGAACCAGATGGCTACACCAGGCTTTATCCCTATATATTTTTTAAACATATTTTTCGAAGTAGTTGTATGCTGTCAACTTAATGTGACAGTCCCCTGAAGGGAATGATACTACTGTTGGTTAGACCTAGGAAGCTGCATCGCTTCCTGTCGGCCTTGACACATTTCCTGTGTCCTTATGTTTACAAGGACACAGGAAACATAAGGACACAGTAGTATTATTCCCTTCACGGGGACTGTCACATTAAGTTGACAGCATACAACTACTTCATCGTATCACTACTGCATAAATCTCTCTCAGAGATTTAGAAATCTATTATTTCTAAATTATATTTTTCACTTATTATTTTTTTTACTGCCAATTCTCTCCTCATCATCATCATTACCATAACCATCATCATCATCATCGCAATGACCATCATCATCATCATCACCGTGATCATCTTATACTGACCACCAACATCACAGTCATCATCAACAGCATCATGAACACCACTCTGCACCAGTACATTCTGGTTTACTCTGCTTTTATTCTTCCCCCAACCACCACCACCACCACTGCCATCACAACCGTCACCTTATTCTACTCTCTTCCTCTCCAGATATCATCACAGACACCCAGAAAGAGAGAAGTTTACCTTACATCATTCAATATCTTCATGATTTCTTGAGATCAAACGATGCCAACTTCATTCACCTGGCTCTCTGGACAATCAAAAAGTTAACCAAAGGTAAGAAGGTGCTTTTGCTTTTCCTCCACCTCCCTTGTGTAATATAATAAAAGTCACATTATTATTATTATTATTATTATTATTGATTGAGAGAGTACTGCATGCCATCAAAGTGACACAGGGGCAAAATATACGAAGCCCAGGATACCCATCATGACTACCCGTCTGATAAGGGTACACCAGGCACATGCATCACAACCATATGTGCATGACATGGTGATCTCATATCAAGATAAACAGTGCATGACCTCACAGGTGGGGCCCAGTTAGAATTTTCTTCAGGACAAATAGCCCATCTTGCTCAAAAGGTCCCTGAATAAGGTTTGTTTAAGGATGTTGAATGAAACACCCATGTTTCCAGAGGTGAATTATTCAAACCTCAAAGAATTCCTCTCAACACATGGCTATGATGCTCCCCCACTTCTTCTGCTCGTGATCAGAGATGCACATACTGTCAGCCACCAAGGGACATGCTCAACTGGTTAAAATTAAGCAACTGACAAGCAAATCTGTGGTATTAAGCAGAATATTTGTTGTAGCCCATCTTTTTATACCAAGACAAAACAATGTACATGATAACACTTCCAATCAGTTAAGATCAGAAGTCATGAGAGCCACTGCCTGTCACTGCATCAGGGTATTTATTATTATTATTATTATTATTATTATTATTAGGTGGCCAGCTGGCAGAATCATTAGCATGCTGGGCAAAATGCTTCGTGGTATTTCATCCATCTTCAGGTTCTGAGTTCAAATTCCGCTGAGGTCAACTTTACCTTCCATCCTTTCAGCATTGATAAAATAAGTACCAGTTGAGCACTGGGGTTTTTGTAATCAGCTATCCCCTCCTCCAAATTTCTGGTTTTTTGCCTATAGTAGAAAGGATCATTATTATTATTATTATTATTATTATTAAGGCGTTGAGCTGGCAAAATCATTAGCACACTGAGCTAAGCATTTTGCCCACCTTCACATTCTCAGTTCACATTCCACTGAGGTTGACTTTGCCTTTCATGCTTTCGGGGTCAATAGAATAAGTACCAGCCATGTACTGGGGTTGATCTAATCAACTGGCCCTCTCCCCACAAATTTCAGGCCTTGTGCCTATAGTAGAAAAGATTATTATTATTACGGTATTGAGCTGGCAGACTCGTTAGCATGCCGAGCAAAATGCTTAGAGGTATTTCATCTGTCTTTACATTCTGAGTTCAAATTTCACCGAGGTCAACTTTGCATTTCATCCTTCCGGAGTCGATGAATTAAGTACCAGTTGCATACTGGGGTCAATCTAATTGACTGGTCCCCTCCCCAAACAATTCGGGCCTTGTGCCTAGAGTAGAAAGGATTATTATTATTGTTATTATTATTATTATTATTATTATATAAAGTGGCATGCTAGCAGAATCGTTGGCACACTGGGCAAAATGCTTTGTGGTATTATGTTCTGAGTTCAAATTCTTCATCTTTCATCCTTTTGGGGTCAATACTAGTTGAACTGGGGTCAATGTAATCGACTTATTCCCTCCCTCGAAATTACTGTCCTTGTGCCAAAATTTGAAACCATTATTATTATTATTATTATTATTATTATCATTATTATTATTATTATCATTATTATTATTATTATTATTATCATTATTATTATTATTATTATTATTATTATCATTATTATTATTATTATTATTATTATTATTATCATTATTATTATCATTATCATTATTATTATTATTATTATCATTATTATTATTATTATCATTATCATTATCATTATTATTATCACTATTATTATTATTATTATCATTATCATCATCATCGTTATTATTATTATCATTATCATCATCATCGTTATTATTATTATTATCATCATCGTTATTATTATCATCATCATCATCGTTATTATTATTGCATGGAGTTCGGCTTTGCCTTTCGTTCTTTCAAGATCGATAAATTAAGTACCAGTTGAACACTGGGGTCGATGTAATCAATACATCCTCTCCCCCAAAATTGCTGCCCTTGAGGCAAAATTTGAAACCATTATTATTATCATTAGTATGGCAGCGAGCTGGCAGAATCACTTTGCCTTTTGTCCTTTCAGGGTCGATAAATTGAGTACCAGTGAAATATTAGGGTCGATGTAATAGACTAGTCCCCTTCCACCAAATTTTAGGCCTTGTGCCTTTAGTAGAAAAGATTATTATTGTTATTATTATTATTGACATCTCATTTTTTTCTATTCCAGATGAATTATTTCTACGTGCATTCCAAGACAAGAGGATAGAACCTGCAGTACAAAACGTCCTCTCTTTAATGGCAGGAAAGGAATCTGAAACAATAGGGAAACTAGTTCCAGAAGTCCTAAGAAGGATCAGAATGGAAAATTTAACATAATCTCTCTCGACAGGTAAACATCACCTCACATGCACAACAAAATAAAAGGTAGAATCATGGAATCAGTAAGATGGTTTTATATGATGGGATTATCTACATACTTTAGATTAGATGTAGGTAGGTCGAATGAAGTATCAAACAACAACAACAACAACAATCATACTCACCTTAGATGTCTTAACCCCTCAGCATTCAGATCACTTTGTCACATCGAATGCTTATTTATTCACATTACTTTGGATTAATCTTACATTATCTCATAGTTTTGAGACAACGATGACGTAATTGTTTATCTGTAGAATGACATTGTAGGGTAGATGTAAGAGGCCAGATCTGGCTGATGTGACTAGTTTAATTACCGAAGGGTTAAAACAGATCAATACTGTTGTTCTTGATTGAATTTACAATAATATGATATCCCATGAATTAAAGGATTGATCAGATTATCACCAATAGCATGTTACATCATACAATGGAAAAAATAATCATAGATCAATGCCAGTTATGTCATTAGATTGATTCTTTTCCTCATTAAATATTGTACTTACTTTGGTCATTCATATAATATGCATTAATGCTAACACATCATAAGATATATCATTGCTGTATGTCTTAAGACATAAAAATCCTTCTTATTGATCCTCATCATCATTAAGTATTGTCTTAAGATAGGTCATATATAATATGCATCATATTAATGCTGACATATCGTCATAAGATATATCATTGCTATTACTTTGTGTATGTCTCCAGACATAAACAGTACCTTATGTCATAAACAGGAGCCGTACATCTCAGATTTACCTGCAACATAGCCACTACCTGTCATAAGACATAGATTAACAATGAGCCATGAACAATGTGCTACGTCATTTAATGGATCCATTATCCACCACCAGATATTCCATATAAACATATATCATCCCAAGATGGATCAGTATCATGTATAACGTCATATGGATCAACTACGACAGCTGTTTCAGCTCCTGCCAAAGGGATACCTTTAAAACCTAAACATCACAGACATCACAGAGATCCTGTGTTGGATTAAAATGCATTCTTCCAAATGTCCCAAGAAATTCTGAATTCAAACAGGATCCACAGACCTTTGATGTCACATGTAATTTATCACTGAACTCTCAACATGTTACTAAAACAATTAAAGTCCTGAACTACAAAAAATTGTCCCTACAAGCATTATCCACATCTTAAGAAAAACATTGTCAACCTGAGAATATCTGATACTTTTGAAAACCCTTTCAAAATTACAAATATTACAACAAACTATTAACAGAATTTTAATTCCCCTTTCTCTGAAATATATCATGGCTAATCCTAAGCAGCACCTGAAGGAAAACACCCAGTTTGTTGTTACTTAAGGTCTGTGGGTGAAACTTGGAACAGCTCATATGAAGAAAAAAAAAGCTGCAAAAACAACAGCAACAATAACACTGTAACAAAATTTTAATTTTGTTTTGTTTTTGGTCAGTAAGTGTTGTTTTATTTGTTTCTATCTAAAAATCAAAAGAAATTACTACTATTCCCTTCAAACTTTGCTTTTGTGACTTGGACATCAAGGTTTTGTAACTGACCTATTTCCCGCCCCACCACCCATTACATCTCAGACAGATTCTGTGCTGAGTTGCTGAAGCAGAAAATATCATTATAGCAAATATTCTGTTCAATACTACAGGTTTGCTTGTCAGTTACTTGACCTTAACAACGTGCGCTTCTCCGTTTGGGGCTGACAATATGCGCTTCTCTGATCATGAGCAAAAGTAGTGGAGGAGCATCATAGCCATGTGTTGAGAGGGATTCTTTGGGGTTTGAATAAATATCATAACAAAAGCAAAGTCTGAAGGAAATGTTAACCATTTTTCATACTCTCTAGAGATAAGCAAACAGGAAATAACAGTTGTTAGCCTCGTATTATACAGTATAATAACAATAATAATAATAATCCTGGAATGGAACAGCAGAAAATTCCTTTAAAACTTTGATACCATACTCATTTTAAGATGGATCCAGATGAGATCCTTAAAAATCCCTCACACCACAATCAAAATATTTTGTGATCATCGGCATGTCGAGCTTGCTCGGACATTTTTAGCCCGCACTCGCCATGCAGTGAACAATTATTCTGTTAATAACAGTATTTGAAGGTATGTAAGCTGCAATTTTTGTTTTTAAAGTTTCTATAATGTCACCCCTGGTCCTATATGCGAAGTCGGGCCTCCTACACGTTTTATCCCCGACGCTCACTTTTTCTTTGAATATGCACAGCTAAAATTAGAGTGTATCTAATATATCCATGTGTTTTTATGCCATCAAATACGGTATTATTTTACATTTTCTAAACGATTCTTACAGCAATACTTCGGTGAGTACGATAAAGTTTATGCTTTAGTCTAACAAGAGTTGTCTCCCATACTTACTCATAATAACGAGAGTTGTCTCCCGTACTTACTCGAAATAACAAGAGTTGTCTCCCGTACCTACTCGGAATAACAAGAGTTATCTCCTGTACTTACTCGAAATAACAAGAGTTGTCTCCCGTACTTACTCAAAATAACAAAAGTTTGTTTCTTGTCTATGGTTTTCCTTACTACGTAATTTTTTCTAATAATCAGATTTACAGCAAAGTATTTTAAAACGCTAACATAAAACTAGGTTGTAATCAGCAGCGTAGCAGGAGTTTATGACGCTTAGAGCACATTGAGTTTCGGCTCCAACTCTGGGTCCCCTAGTTTATACAGGGCTTAAACAGTTCACTACACTCCCGGTTTTATTACTATTTTTTTTTCACCCCTATTTTATTTTTTTATTTTATTTCTTACCATAGAAACCTGTATCATTCCATCTTCGACATTTTTAGTTAGGTTTCTCATATCCTGGGGCTAAAATTAACAGATGGTAGAATGGAAGGTAAAGGAGAGAGAGAGATTTGGTTTCTAATCCAAGCTCCAACTGCTTTTACTTGTATATTAATTACATAGTAATTTCTAAGATCCACTCTGATCCAGAGTTGTAGCACTCCTCATGATCCCAGCTATGGGTTTATTATTGTATTCTAAAAATACAATAACTGAATCTTCAGTTGTTATTTTTTTTAAATATCTCAAGTGACCATAATTTCATAATGGAACCAATAATAATTTTTATCACAATTATAACCATAATTTTGTAATTTCTCACAAGCATATGTACAGCTTTTATAATCATGTGACCTATTCTGTGATCCTTGGATGGATCAAGCAGAATCTGCTCTATTGCAAACACTCAGACTCGGTCTGGGATTTAAAAGGGTAAAGGGCCCCTTTTGAT